>NC_056750.1:527293539-527411039 GCF_019279795.1 Protopterus annectens | reverse complement strand
TCATTCTTTTAGTTTAGATCTTTGAAGTCAACTTAAAGCAGCACAATCACGAAAAACAACACTATTATTTAACATTCATCCTCTACTGACAATGTGGGAGATTGGCAGAATGGTCAAGGTGTCCACCTCACAGACACAAGGTGCAGGGCACCACCCAACAAGGGGCAACTGGCTAGGCCTAAAATGGCCCACAAGAGCAGCAAGACCAGTACTCATCTATGAACCCATGTTAAAAATAGTCCAGATTCAATAAAGCCTACACTAAGTGTACACCGTTCTGAGTGAACAGACAACACAGACATAACTCACATCTTCTTCATCCAAATTTTAGTTTTCCTACTGATATTCCTGTAGCTTTAAATATTGACAGGGATTCATAAAGGTAACCACAAAGTGTAGACTACATGTACACTTAGTGTAATCTTTTTGATTGACTAGAAAGCACAACAATGTGTTAAGAATGTTCTTGAACACATATTGTGTACACTTATTGTAAGCTTTATTGAATCTAGCCCTGTAATAAAACAAAAAACAAAACTTACACATACTTAATGTCATAGATTCAAAATACAGTTAATAGAGCACATCTCATTCAATCTTGGGAATCGTGTTGCATTGAGAAACAATTGCTAACACAATTCACAGCTCTCAATAAATTCTTCCATAAAATTACCCCTTAGGTTGGGATTGATTTGTTCCAGTAGAAAAAATACAAACTCATGCCCTGCATTTAGTGCAATATGTTTTTATAAGGTGATAATGTTGTTCCTTTTCTTTCTGTTGAAATTATGTTCATAGACCCATTCTCTCAATTTCCTATTGGTCTTACCAATGTAAAATGTATGACATAATTTACACATAGCTAGGTATACCATCTGTTTGAATCACAGGATTAATGGTCCTTAGCATGTATGATTGTACCATTAACCAACACATATTTTGATTTTTTAAATTAAATAACACTGAGAACAATGTCCACATTTAAACATTCTAACCCCCTCCCCGGTTAGAATTGCTCCTCGCTAGGAAAAGTGCATTCCCTCTCTACAAATAATTTTTTAAACACTTATCTTTCTTGTAGGTTATTATGTGTTCCTCCCCCAATTTTCTACATATTTCCACATCTTTCATAGGCAAACTCCAATTAAAAATATCAGAAATGGGACTGCTGTCCAAGGTGTAGGTGTTAATAGAGGACCTTCCCAACTTTTCATCTGGTGAGTTTGAAATCACCTCATCATCCCTTTTGGTCCTCAGGATTAATGGGGTGTAAAAAACATTTCTTTTAGTAACCACCTCTACCATAATAGAGTTGGCAACATTGGGTGCGTATTCTCTTTTGAGGAGCATATTTATTTATTTATTTTATTTTACTTTTGTTTACCGGGAACTCCGACTGGACACACTGCCTTTTTCAGCCGAAGCCCGGGAAGAAAAACTGCACATGTTACATACAGTTTAACAACATTTGATTAGATCTGACAATACAGTGTGCTACAAATACTAGATAACAGAGTTTAAATAATTAAAACCTATATGCTACTCAGTAGACAGTTATAATACAGGAACAAGAACAGTACAGGAACATAGGTGGCATCTTGAACACCAAAACCATTACTATAATGAGTCAGAAAATTAATATAAGGTGCAGGTAAGCATACAATAGTGCAGCTTATATGCTAACTCAGTAATCAGTTATAATACAAGAACAGTACAGGGACATATGGTAGTCAAATAAAGCTTATACAGCTTGAAATCCCAACCCATTTGTATAATGAGCCACAAGATTAAAATAAAGTGCAGGCAGGCTTAGAATAGAGAAAGAGTGATATTTATAACATTATGGATTTTCTGAGTAGGTTTTACATGGTTAGTTTTAGGTTAACTATTCATGTCTGTCATCGGAGTTGATTGGCTGTAATAAGAGTGGTGTTACAATCAGTGAGGCACGGTATTAGCATTGTCTGAGAGAGATGCTTTAGATAGGTGCAGAGCAAGGGCACAGCCACTTGTCAGATAAGTGAGTTTTTAGTATTTTTTTAAATTGAGATACGGCTGGAGTAGTTGAAATGTCATATGGTAGTGCATTCCAGATTTTCATTATATAATTTGAGAAGAGGGATTCTCCAGCTTGGTATTTGGTTGCATTGATCTTAATGAGGTGCTTGTTGTTGGAGCTTAGAGTTCTGGCAGTGGAATAGAGTTGAAGTAGGTTTTGCAGGGCAGGTATTTACTCAGGTTGATAGAAGATTTTATGTGCCATACTTAACTGGTTAAGGAGAAGAAGATGGGGGAGTTCCAGCCAGTTAAGTTGTTTGAGTGCTAAACAGTGGTGTGATCTAAATGGTGAGTCTGTAGCATATCTGGAAATTTGTTGTAACAAGATTCAAATTTTGCCAACTTAGTTTTTCTTAGATTTTTGAGTATGGGAGATGCATAGAGTAGTGTAGAGATCAGATGAGATTGGGCAATGGTAATTTTAGTGTATTTTGTGAAGTGGTGTTTGTTCCTATACAGCGTTCCAAGTTTTTTATGTACTTTGTTGATTTTTGTGATATGTGGATGTCAAATCTCATGTTGTAATCAATTTCAACTCCTAGTAGTTTGGTGTGAGGTGAGGGGTGAGATGATGGTGTTGTTTAAAGAAACAATGTTAAATGTGCTAGTGGATATTTTTGATTTAGTAGGTAGGAAAATATTGTTTGTTTTTTTGAGGGGGTTCAATATTAGTTGGAAGTTTAGTTTAGTTAGCCAGATCTTTACTGCTAGGAAGGATAGTTGTGTTAGTGTTTGAAGTTCCTTATGGTACTGTTAGCACATATCACTGTCAAATCATCTGCATATTGTGTGAGTGAGGCTTGTGGGGTTGAGGTGTGTAGGTTGTTCATAAAGACTGAGAAGAACAGGGGAGTTAAAATTGAACCTTGTGGGACTCCTACTGTCACTGGAAGAAGGGGAGCTGGTGTTTGTTGCCAATGTACTGCTTGCTGACACCCACATAGATAGTCCTGGAACCAGGCAAGGGTAGATTGACATAGGTTTAGCTCAGCATATTTAGTAGTTTATTATGTGAAACCATATCAAATGCTTTTGATAGTTCAAGGAATATGGAGTATACATTACTGTTGTTGTTCCTGTGAAAGTTAACAGTAATAGTAAATGACATTAGTGCAGTGGTAGTATTGTGAAATGGCCAGAAGCTGTGCTGAGTATTGGTTAATTGGTATATTAATAACTATCACATTCCCATAGGAATACCTCAAAGTTCAACACCATCTGTGCCAAATGAACAAGTTGTCTCTTCACCACTGCTTTTTCAGTGTTTGGGATACCAACTGCTGAAATGTGAAAAATAGTTAGAAAATATTGATTTCCTGTAAATATTAGTACTAAAACAACTTAGTTGGCAGTCCTTTTTAGTCTCTATACCCAAATAAGTTATAACATCTTTATCAGTGCTAAATGTGATCTTTAAAAAATGCACAGTTTTTAATGTACCGGATGAATTCATCTAACTTACTCTCAGTATCAATCTATACAAAAAATAAAAAATTCATCCAGAAAATACATCTTCCAGGTCTTGGAAAATTACTGTTAAACAAAAAAAAAAAAAACAAGATTCCCAGCATGCCAAAGCAAAATTATCAAAAATGCGGGCTTAGGCTGCCCACATTCTTACTGTAATTCTTTGCCTAAACAATTGTCCTTCAAAGAAGATGAAATTATTTTCTAATACTGTGTCCATTAATGCCATTAGAGAGTTTAACCTGGAAGAAGAAGAATCAAAAATATCACTAATGCACTTAAGGAACCATTGTATAGCAATATCACGAGGAATTACTGAATAAAGGTCCTTCACATCTACATTAAAAAAAACATTGCTCATAAAAGGTATACCACAAATCTTGTTAAGAAAATCCCAAGAATCTTTACAAAACTGTGGTAAACAGATCAAGCCTTTCTTCAATGTCATGTCATGTCTAAAAATTTGTCCATAAAATGGGTTTTTGATCTAGCTACATCCACTATAGGGCGTTATGGTGGCTTGTTGATGAATTCGTGGATCTCGGGAATGCCAAAAATACTAGACAATTTTGGTATGTCATTAAACATAAATGTAAACTCTTCTTTGGCAATTAGTCCCTCTAATAACGTCATTCAACAAAAATGCCTAGGCCTCCATTTGACCATGATCTAATATATTTTGTCAGGTAATACAAAATTAAACCTTTACCCTTAATATTGCCATACCATACACAGTGAAAAAAAACCTCTTAAAATAGTCCACCTTAATTACCTATAGCATTTATAGTAAAGACACTGACTCTGGCATATGACTACAAACACATACTTGACATATCAGAAACTTGATTAAACATTTGCATTAATAACAACAAACATATCCATCCATATATATATATATATATATATATATATATATATATATATATATATATATATATATATATATATATATATATATATATATATATATATATATATATATATATATTTATATGGGTTCCGTTTATAATTCTGAAATACTGAAACCCCGACTTTCACTATTTTCAAATTATAATACCGAAGCCTTGAAATTCCAAACACCAGAAGTGCAAAATTCAAAATACTGAAGTTCGGAGCTTCTGCTGTTGTGGTGTGTGAATGCATAGTTGTAAGTGTAGGTAAGTACACATGAGTGTGTTGGTTAGGGGATTTAGTGTATGTTAGTGTGTGTTTTGGCTGTGATGTGTGTGTGTCAGGGGCTGTGAAATGTGTGTGTGCGAGTTACCTTTGTGTGTGCGATTGTGCAATCTCGGAGTTAGTTTATATAAGTGGGGGATGTCCCACATGGGTGTGAAGGGGGCCCCCTGCTTGTCTGTAGTGTAGGATTGTTTGTTTGATTGTGGGGGGAGATTGTGTGTATGTGTATGTGTGTGGTGTATTTGTACTGTAGGTTCGCGATTTTAAATTTCGCAGTTATGGAGTTTTGGTATTTACAGGTTTCGGCTATAGAATTTCAAAATACTGAAATTCAGGATTTAAGTATTTTCGGACTCTATAGTGAGCCTATACATATATATATATATATATATATATATATATATATATATATATATATAGATATAAATACATTCATACATATGCATATCTGTTGTAAATCCAAATACCATGATATAACTTGGCAGGATTCATTCCATTTTAAACATAGATAACATGTATGACATGCTCCATTGGATCCATTGTTAGAGTTTGCCAGATGATTGAAAGAACAAACTTCTAGTAATGCTACACTCATCTAACACAATATATTACACCAGTGTGGACACGCCTGTTGTTGTCAGCATACCAGCAGCAAGAATGAAGTATGATCTGGTCAAACTATAACTAAATGTGCAATTTTTTAGAAAATAAGTTTACAGAATGGCCATTATAGTAAAACAAATGATAAACGTCTGACATTGTTAGCTGCATGGTAGCTACACTATATAGAAGGAAAGTGTAACCTGCCAACAGAATGCTATGCCTACCACCTGAAATGTGTCAGAAATAGTAAACACTGCTTGTGCTACATGAGCAAGTCAGTTGAAAAGTCTACATTTGCTCTGTCACTTTGAACAAATAGGACAAGGAAAACCTAAGACAGTCACACAATATCATCACTGTAGCACCTGGGTAATTTACAAAGATCTCAATCGTAGATAACTTGCAGGATATTTCACACCTTACTAGTTGTATGTAGGCAGCTGTGCAGTATCTACAGCCTTGTTAAGGAGGTGAATAATGTGAGTTTGACCCCCAGTGGTATAGGTACTAATTAGCTTCCGCAATGTTTATGCCTATAACTTCCTCTTTGCCACACTTCTGTGGATAGTGAAGAATGAAAAGGTGATCTAGCAATAATTGTCACTGTGTCATCTTTTGAAAGGAATTAATCAGAGCAGTATGCACAATTTCCATGACCACTTGTCACAAGATGATGGTTTGATCTTTTCCAAACTGTTGGCATTTATGGCAGAGGGAACCAATGAAATATTGTAGCTAGTTCCAACAGTGTCTAATGAAAATAAAACCGCTGTCAGGACTGGCATTCTTTTCACTTGAACTCACTAGAACATTCCTTAAGTGCCTATGGCATCCATGCCAGAGAATGTGTTATTCCTGTTTAAATGATATGAGTATCATTATCTGCTTGGCCACCTTCAGAAGTACGGAAAGAAAAAGCTGAGCAAATAGCATGTCCTACCCTCTTACACACGGACATCCTGAATAGTTAGTGACCTGCATCAATACCAAATGCAAAGGACAAACAATAATAGAGTGGCATGGTACAAGATGGTGGGAACCCTTATGAGTCACAAACGGATTTGCTTAAAGCATCTCATGCATACAGAACGGCAGTATACCAATGTTCTAAGAAACAGCATCAAAAGGAAGCTGCAGAAGTTATAAACAAAGAAATGTCACAAAGGGAGAAAAGGCTACAAGCCATTACAATTTTTTTTAATTTCTCCAACAATTTTGGGTTTCTAATATGGTGAGAAAAATACACCTCATTTCTGATTCCGTTTAACTTCAGTCCTTGACATTTGCCAAAATTGCTCCTTTCAGTACCTGCAACTTTCTTATCCTATAACTTTTCATATCATGGTTTAATTTCTCCAAGTCTTTTGGGTTTCTAATACCATGACAGAAATGGATCCCATTCCTAAGTCAAAGTTTGATTAGAGTTCATGAAATTAGTATTGTTTCAGTCTTTGATATTAGCCAGAAGTGCTCTTCGCAGAACCTGCAATGTGCTCAGAATTGATTCATATGGAGTTATATGTATCAATAAAAGAACTAAGTACAATTGTAAATTATTTTTTATAAGACCCACTGCTCCTACAACTATTGGAACTGTCTGCGTATCCTTCTTCCACATTGCCCTCATTTCTGCTTGTAAATGCTGGTATTTTATGACTTTGTGTCTCTCTGCACATAAGACACTGTAGTCAGTGCGTGTAGCAATTTCAATGATCAATTCTATTTTTGTCTTCTTTTCTTGTACTACCATATCTGCTTTTCTCACATCTATTTTTTGAACTGTTGGTTATGGGTGATCCCATGTGATATAAACTTCATCATTGTCTATAATGCTTTGTGGCTCATGTTTCCAATAGCTACTTCAATAGTATATTGTTTGAACAATCGCTAGTGCAACAGTCTTGCCACATTATTATGCCTTTCAGTAGGGCATCTATCACATCATAGAAAACTGACTGCATTGAATCTGAATTCAATGACCCCAATACATCGAACGGCATTTCTGCGAACATCCACATCTTTTTCAGGGAAGCACTTGGTCAACACCACACCAGAACATACACCACACTATATCAAACCCACCCAAGTGGGAGCCTTTGCCCCACACACCCCCCTAACTATAAATACCAACTCAGAGATCGCACTATGTTGGGGAAAAGGTCAAAGTTGTGGTGTTGGCCTTTCCCTGCAAAGATGTGGATGTTCACAGAAATCCTGTTTCATGCATTGGGGTCAATGAATTCAGATTTGGTGCAGTAAGTTTTCGATGATCTAATATAGACTCCTTTCAATATACAGTCCTTCTGCCGTTACTGTATCACACCCAGCAACAAGATGTGTGACTGTTTCCAATTCTGTTTTGCAAAACCTGCATTTGTCTGCTTTGCCCACATGTTCAATGGACTTTGCAAACCTACATGTTCATAGTCCACTATCTTGAGCTGCCACTATTAACCTTTCATTGTTTGGTTTAAATTCACCTTTTCATAACCATTACTGCATTTGATCCCGAACAAAAGGTTGTTCCAAAAGTTTTCTGTACTTACAACTATATTTATGCATTTTCCACATTTTTCACCTTCTGATCTGATCCATCACCTTATATTCTTTTTTTTTTGTTTGTTTTTTGACACATTCCGTTGCAGCCTGATATTTTTCTAGGTCTAGTTTGATTTCCATTCACGCTTGACACCGATATGCTTCAGCTAAACTAGGCAGAGAAGTCACCTTAGACATATTGTCCTCATGTTTTGAATCTTTCGTTATGTTTGGATTCTGTGAAGTCAGCAGATATGCATGCAGCTCTGTACATAGTTCTATACATGTAATGAATTTTGAGTAGGCCCATACCTCCTTTAGAACAGGGAATAAATAATCTTGGTATACACTGATTTTTATAAATCATCTGATAAGCATAAAGCATTTTTTGTGATCACACTCCAACCTATCTAATCAGAAAATGAACACACTCTGCTAGTAATAGTACATTCCACTACATTCATAATAAAAACATTTCTCCCCCACTTTATTTTATACACTTCTACAACAATATGACTCATCACTTCTAAAAATCTTAACAGTTAGACCTTGCTGTGCAGTACTGTAATAATGCTTTCCTGCAAATACTCAATAACCTAGCCCAAATTGGGAAAATACACACTAAAGCCAAGCAGCTACCTTGGTTATCAAAAGAAACAAAACATCTACTTAAAGAAAGAGACAAACCTGGACACGTTACTATAAAACCAGAAATAAAGGCATTAATAATAATGATTTTAATAAATAAAGACAATCTTGCCTCCTACCAATGATTGAGAAATCAGGCTCAAAACAAATAAAAAAAGATAAAAAGACATGCTTTCACTTGTGTTAACTGAAATACCAAAATAACCCTCAAAAATTCTGGCAAACTATAAACCTCTTACTTAACCCCGGAAAACGCATTACCCCAGTGCCAACAATAGTCAGTTGTACAGGGAGTATATCCACACTATTCAGTGTCCACTTTATCACCTTGACAACTTCATTACTAAGCAACACAGAAGATTCACCTCTTTCCATACCCATCCCCACCAACCTAAATTCCACCCCTCTCTCTTTTAAGCCAGTCCAAACTATCTATATAAAAAAAATCTTCTCAATAAACTAAAACCCTGTACTCTTGCTGCAGATCATCTACCTCCTAACCTGCAACTTTTCTGAGGAGATAGCAGCATATTTTATACTATTCCAGGGAAGCTAATCTGTCTGTAATTAGTGCAGCTCCTAGAGGGATATTGCTACAAACAGCGTGACTAGGAAACACTTGTTTAGAACAGTAGAGACATCAGAGGCCAAAAGTATAAATGTTATCCTTACTGCTTCAAAGGAAATGGAGTTGGATAAAAAGTGCCAAAATAATGTCTTAGATAAGATAATATGCTGCACTGAAACAAAGCTGTCCTAGATTAGGAATGTAAGCATGTCTGTTTTTATTTAAATTAACTTTTAAATGGTTATAGACTAACACAACTTTTCCTCACAAAGCAAATACTGAAAACTGCACACAACAGCTGACAAAAGTGATGAGACTCTACCAGCTATCCTGAGGTAGACCAGCCCAAACTAATATTGCAAGACAGATGTCAAGACAAACTTATTCTCAAAGAAAAACAAATTCTCAACAGTGGTTTCAGGGATGGATGGATGACAGACTACCAGTTCAGAATCAAATATTAAAATATCAGAATGTGACTGTGGCTCGTCAAAGAGCTTACAGACAAATTTTACACCCCCCACATAAATATGACAAATTATCATACTTGCCTAAGACAAGGGCTACTGAGATGTTTCCCAGACCATCTGTAATATTTCCCTCTGAGACTATATCTGTAGGGCAGAGTATATCAGTGATGTGGAATACCTGGTAGTAATACTAATCTGAATTTGATATTATCAGTAATTTAACATTATTGAGCATACTGAATGTTGGGCTGAGCCCCGGCACTTATAAGAGCAAAAAACTGAATCTTTAATTTATATTCTTTTTCATCATTTGTGCCTGCAGACCATTCATTTCTTCTCAACTCTGCTCATTCATTCCCTGTTACAGATACCAGTCATTCTGCAGGTCCTCTGCAGAGGAGGAAAGAGAGAGCCATCAGAGTTGGTGACATCATTCAGGCAGCCATAAGAGTCATTCATTGGCTGCCATAACTGTTCACACCCAACAGCAGCTGATAGGCATGGCCAGAGTACCAACATCCTAAACATGTACATTAGTGCTCATGATGAATTGTGTGGCATGTATCTGTCATAGCCCAAACAATCTAGTGAATCTGATGTGACAATAACAAGAAAATATAGCTGCAGATCTTTCACCAGGATGGGCAAATGGGTATTGGCCATTCACTCCTATCCATCATGGTCATCTTTGCCTGTGTTCAGATAACTAGTTAATTTTTGATCATCTGGTTGAAGATAGGTCTTAATACCATTGTCCACTGATCTGGCTCAAGGAAAGGAATTTTGATATTTAAAACACTGAAACTGCAAAATCTCAGTTAAACTGGAAAACACATAGGTATATTAGGCTAATGGTCCTGGAGCCTTTACAAGCCTAGCCATAGGATTACCCTGGAATCGTGCCACCTGACCTTAGTTCCAAGTGCCTCTGTCGAGTAAAGCCACTGAAGTGATTCATGGGGTGAATTTTCTATTTCCCATCCACTCATCAAGATTTGTCTTGGAGAGGGCCAGTGAGCTGCTCTGCTTGACATGTATGGGAAGTCTATTCCATAGCATGGGCAGTCTCTGGGTTATGAACCTGTCTTTCCAACATGTTCTGTTGATTGTGGTAATGAGGTTGAGGTCTCTGGAGCATGTGGTGTGGAGGGAATGGGATTTCTTTAGATGTCGCATTTCTAACAGAGCTGGGATAGACATGGCTTTGTACTTCAAGCAGAGATCACGTCTAAGTAGGCGATATGAGACAGAGAATAGTTGGAGTTTTTTTGAGTCTGCCTATATAGGACAAATGTTTAAGGCCTAGGATCCTCTTTGTGAGATACTTTTGTGGCATCTCTAGTTGTTACAGGTGTTTAATGAGGTACATGCCAAATGGGGCACTGTACTGAATGATTGGCCTAATGAGGGAAGAGTAGAGGGAGACAATGACCTCTTTCTTTCTGGATGCAAAACCCTTAGTAATGAGATGTGCCATATAGAAGGACTTTCTGACCACAGTGGCAATGTGGTGGTCAAAAGAGAGGTTGCTGTCAACCTGTGTTCCCAGATCTCTTATAACACCTTCTGTGTTCAGTGGACTACCATCGATGTGGTAATTCATGGGAACTGAGTTTTTCCCAAAGGTACATCAACACATTTTTTTGGTATCAAGCTTAAGGTAGTTCATGCAGAACACAGCCAGGAATATTGTCAGGTTCCACAGAAGCTGTATTCATTGCCTTGGACAGTGCTGTTTTAACCTGTGCAGCAGTAATACTGGGTACCTGGAAAACTACTGGTATTGTGACTGGTCCTTTGGGGAGAGGTAAAGTTGGCACTGACTCTTTCAGCCAGTATACTGGCAATATCTGTTGGCTCGGTATAGGAGGTACCATTGTGCAGTAGCTCAGAGCATATCTGGGTATTGCCGTGGAGATTCTTTACATAACTATAGAAGGCCTTGTGGTTGTCTTTACTATCTGCTGAAATTCTGTTTTCATAGCTAACTTTAGAGGATTTAATGAGGAATCTCAACTTTTTGTTGAGGCCGATAAAGGAGTTTTTCCAGTCTTGGGAATTCACCTTATTCTGTATCAGTTTCCTCCTTCTGTTGTAGAGTTTGTTTATGGCAGGGGACCACCAGATTGGCTTCCTTTTTTGGAGATGAGTGTCTTGGTTATAAAACTGTTTTTCAGGGTCCAGGTATCTCCACATCCCCACTCTTACTCTGAGTATGTATTGCCATTTCTGTTTCCTGACATTTTTATGAACTCTGAGTTAAAAACCATGTTAACTGTTTCATTCATGCTGGGGTGGGGGTGGGGCACATTAAGCAATTAATTATACACCCTGCAGTAATAATGTGTGTCTGCATCCTAACCTTACAAATACTGAGTTGTGTACCAACAGATCTTTTCAGACATTTAATAACCTTATATCATTGTATGTCAGGCACTGGGGTTGTGTGTATGCATCCTAACTTTGCAAATATTGAGGCATGTACCAACAGATGTTCTCAGCCATTTAATGACCTTATAACATTATATGTCAGGCACTGGGGTGCATGTACCAACAGATGATCTCATCCATTTAATGGTCTTATCTCCTTGCATGTCAAGCACTCTGGTTGTGTGTATGCATGCTAACCTTACAAATACTGAGGCGTGTACCAACAGATGTCTTCAGCCATTTAATACCCTTATATCATTGTATGTCAGGCACTGGGGTGCATGTACCAACAGATGATCTCAGCCATTTAATGGCCTTATCTCCTTGCATGTCAGACACAGGGGTGAGAAATGAGTGGGGAATAAAGCAAACCCCCCAAAACTATAATAGCTGTGAGTATAATGCAAAACTGATGTCTCAGTCTCATCTCAGACAATAGGAGGAGGTATCAGATTTGGATTTGGTCCAGGGGGCCAGGAATGACTCCTGATGGTTGAAAAGACTCTTACTTCTCTTTTCTTTTTTTTTTTAAATCTTATTCTTCCGTCTTATGGGCATCCGGATTTTTCACATGAACCAAGCAATTAAATATGCTGTTCTAATAGCCAGAGTGAAATTCATATGGAAATGAAGGCTAGGTTACAAAGTCATTGGCAAAAAAGACCCACCTTGCCCATCTAGATTAGTACAGCTTTTTTAAAAAGTAATAAATAATGTTCAGTGATTAATTCTCATGCCATTTTCTTTCCTTGGATTTAAATGTGAAGGAGGAGATGTGCAATGTACATGCACCTATGCAAGCACAGAGCTGGTATATATACGTATGCACACTGGCTGAATAGTCCCACTCATGACTATATGGCAAGTAATGCAGCACAGAACAGCTCTGGTACTAATGTGTAGGCAAGGCAACAATACAACAAATGGAATGGTCACTGCATGTTATCCAATTACCATAGGTAGGAGAACAAGGGCAACACATATAGCTAAGTAGTCAAGTCTAGGAGACACAGATAAAAAAAAGATAAAAAAAAGAATAAAAAAAACTAACATATAAAGCTGATTGATGGATCTATTAAAAAGAGAAGAGAAATGTAATGACATGTATATGCAAGTACACAATCCAATAAGAAATCTTTGCTTGTGGATTTTGTAGGTCTTACTTGCTGCATTATCATCTCAATATGTGTTAAAACTGACAAATATTTTAAGTGACAAGAATTTTTAAACACAGTGTTGGTTGGTCACATAAAATCATTCCACTAGTATCTAAAATTAATGAGAACACATCAATAATAGCTAACTCAATGGATTGCATTAATAATAGAGGTTGATTACTAATAAATCTATAACAATACCTTATTTTACTGTCATAGTAGACATTTAGACAATTGCCGGGCTGGCAACTCAAAACCGTAAAACTCCACTGCAAATCATTCTGCTGACCGTTGTTCTGCTGTGGCAACCCCTAACCGGGAAAAAAGCCGAATGGAGAAGAAGTAGACATTTAGACATTCATCTAACATCTACATGTGATCATTATGTTTTTTTTTCTTTTATATACAATTAATGGGCAGGAAATTAATTTAAATTCCATAAGAACCTGATACAAATTTTCCTAAATAATGAATCAGACATATATGGTGATGAACTTTGGTCAAGTCATTCATTCATATATGGTGCTGACTAAAGAATCATATATCAGATACCAGAATGCTAGTGACTCATACTTGTGTGTGTGTGTGTGTGTGTGTGTGTGTGTGTGTGTGTGTGTGTGTGTGTGTGTGTGCGTGTGTGTGTGTGTGTGTGTGTGTGTGTGTGTGTGTGTGGGGGGGGGGTTCCCCATTAGGGAGGGGTGCTGAGGGCCTTGCCCCCTGAAGACAAAGATTTACTCTGAGTGTCCCTGAAACTGCTTTCAGTGAAACATTTTTCAGAGTTTATGCTGTTGGTGAAAATGATGTAGACTTATTAACTTTATTCGCAGAGAACTGTAAGTTTAAACTGATGAGCAGATCTAAGGTCCTGATTCACAAAGACTAAGCATACGTTAAGTGTAATAAGTAATTTAATTCATTAGCATTATGTCACAGAAATGGTATGTGAAATTCAATTAAGGTGGATAAGCTATTTTTATTTTGTGTAAAAAGCATGGTTTTGATTATAGAGGTAGTAAGATAGAAGGTAGACTTGTGCAATCATTTCTATAATTGAATTAAATTAGACTGAAGAATACAGAAAATATCAGCTATTTTGTTCATCAGAAATAAATAAAATCATCTGAATATCTGAATTAATTCATCAGATCAACAAGCAAACCATAGAGTGACATATTAATAACAAGGACCATAAAAACGAGGGAAGCGACAGTTGACCTCTGAGACATGCCTAAAGGAACTGTCTGACAATGTGCAGTGGACTTGTAGTATTTCACTACTTGTTCCAGACCGTCCCAATAGTTTTGAATGAGGGTGAGGATTCATCAAATAGGCTATGCTTGGCAAGATGATGCAGTAAGAAATTATAATTTTTAGCAACAAAGGTATTTCATCTTTCTAAGAAGACTGCACCATTGGTGTCATCATCAGTCGGATTATCCCCTGATATCTATTAAAGGCAGGCATGATGGTTTCTGTTCCATGACCTGGGAAGAAATCTGAGAGGAGGACTTACAGTTTTTATCCAAGAGGCACTGTAAGAACTGCATATGCATGTATTTCACCAGTATTTTATACAAATGAGTAAGGAAACAAATATCTAAGTGTGTTTGGACAGTTACGTCGATTTGGAAAAAGTATGGAAGCGTTCATGATGAAGTGCTGTTTAATGCGGAAGCAGGATATGCAACATAACTTCCTACAATTTCAGGTACTCTGATGAGAGATGGTCAGCTGAGGGAGAAGTATGTTTAAATAAAAAAAAAAACAGTTTCCAAACAAAGCAGTAAATTAAAACTATAATGGAGGACAGATTTTTGTTGGGTATAATTTAATCTGCAACTAATATCGGAAAACGCAGACATGAAATAGCATAGCCTAGAAATGCCTAGCCAATGTTTCTGTACTGGATAAATTCACCTCCCACTACTGAAAGAACTACTTGCAGATACCTATGGAGGTTAGGACTAGAATCTGGATTCATACCCTAGTACCCTAACAGTTTATTTATTTTTATTTATTTATTTATTGACATTTAACCAGGTTGATCCAACTGGACCAGTAGCCCATTTTCAGTGGAGACCTGAGGAGGAAAAGCTGCAGATTACAAAGAAATTTCAGATTAAAATTAACACTCATAGTATATATAATAATTCACACTTCAAGATAGTACAAAATTAGAAGTACAACAGTCAAAAAAGTAAAAAATTAGAAGCATACACATAGCACATAAACAAGAAGCACTTGTGCAAAGAGATATAAAAATATACATTGCAAATTCAAGTCTTCACTTTTGAGAGGTTGAGTTTACCGGGTAAACACCTAGAAGGTTATTAGGTTACTAGGTAAAAATAGGGAGAGAGTATTATAAATTCACAAATGGTGGGAATATGAACCACAAGTGTAGTGGAGTTAGGTTGGGTCATGGTAGGGGAAAGTCTTGGTGTTGAAAAGGTGAAGTCTGAGTTATTTTTTAAAGTGTAGTGGGAAGGTAATGGAGCGAATGTGTATAGGAAGTTTGTTCCAAGCTTGGGCTACAGAGCATTTATACAGAAGTTTTTCCATGTTTTTTTTTTTGGATGGTATTTATCCAAAAGTAGTTCATTAGAGGTGCATAGGGACCAAGATGGGGAATAGGTGGATACAAGGGAGTAGAGAGCAGAGAAGGAAGATGGTTTGTATAGAATATTGTTTAGTATTTGAAATGCTGATAGAAGGAGTTGGGGGAGTTCAAGCCATTGGAGAGCATTTAGTGCTAGGCAGTGATGCGAGTTGTAAGGAGAGTTCATAATGAATCTGGCTATTTTGTAGTATGTTTGTTGAAGTTTGAGAAAGGTTGTGGACTGAATATTAGTTAGAACTGGGGCAGTGTACAAAAGGGAGGGGAGGAGGACTCTGGCATTGGAGTTTAGGAATTTTTTGTTGCGCTATAGCAAGCCTAGATTCTGTTGTTTTTTTTATACATTGAAGTATGTGAAGGTTAAACTTAAGTTCATCATCAATGATGAGACCTAGGAGCTTTATGTGGGTTTGGGTTTTATGATAGTGTTATTGGAGGATGTAATTGCAAAGGAGGATTTAAGAAGAGCAAGAGAACAGTGGGAGAAAGAACAAGAGTTTGGTCTTTTTAGGGTTAAGGATGAGTAGAATATCGGACAGTCACTTTATAGTGGATAGAAAGGTATCTTGGCTTAGGGTAAGAAGTTCAGAGATATTGTTGGAGGTGGAGATGAGAGTGGCGTTGTCTGTATATTGGATAAGGGAGGATTGTTTACAGGATGTGTATAGCTCATTAGTAAAAATGTTAAACAGGAGGGGACCCAAGATGGAACCTTGTGGAGCACTGAATGGGACTGGAATATAAGGAGAGCAGAATGAGAGCCATCTGGCAGATTGCTGCCTACAAGACAGATAGCTAGAGAACCAGGCTAAGGAAGAAGCAGATAGGTTGAGATTAGCAAGTTTAGATAGCAGTATAAGGTGAGAGACTGTGTCAAAAGCTTTAGATAGGTCAAGAAGGAGACAGGATATGAGTTGGTTGTTATCATGGGCCTCAGTGATAGTATAGGTAGATGATAGGAGGGCAGTAGTTGTGCTATGGTTAGGACAGAAACCATGCTGAGTGGAATTGAGAAGGTCATGCTAGAGGAGATAGTTGAGAAGTTGTGAATGAATGCATTTTTCAAGTATTTTAGAGGGGGGGGATAGAATGGTGATGGGTCTGTAGTTAGATGGGTCAGCTGAGTTTCCTCCTTTATGCAGGGGGATGGTGAAAAAGGATTTCCAAATTAAAGGAACAGTAGTTTCTTGAATTGATCTGTTGATGAGAATGGATACAGGATAGACTATAGATTCAGCAGTTAGTTTGAGAAAGGTAGGGGAGAGATTAGGTGTGGATGGAGAGCAGGGTTTCAGCTTCAGAAGAAGTGTTTTGCTATGATGTACTGACAGACAAACAAGATGTACTGCAACAGTCAATCCATTGTTGCCTAGATGCATGAGGCATTTGGCAATGTTACAAAGAATGACTTTCAGATGACTTCAAAAGGGTACTGCCAAACCATCAGCTGACTGGAATAGCTGGTGAAGAGACATTGTTTAGTCTGTTTTCAATGAGGGAAAAGAAATGCTATCCTTGATTAGGACTATTGCATGTAGATGTAAGGAACACATGAACTTATATAAACACTGGAGTTGCCATCCTCTGAGAATGCCCATCTAGAAGCAGCTGCTGGGGTGGACCTGTTTCTATGGAGAAGAGAACAAGCTGTTGCAGCTAGTCTAAAAGACTGAGATGAGATCTGGCCAGAGCTAATGACCCTAGATATTTTTGCGATATCATTGTTAAAATGGAATTGCATTATTGTATATGAGACTGGCATTGTATTTGTTTAATGGCAGAATGAGGTTGATGTCCTTATTTCCAAAATGGAAATTGTAGAGTCGTGCAAACAAATAAGATCTATAGTAGGTGGATAAAGCCTCTTTTGTCAGGGAGTTTTTATACTGATGGAACAGGTTTTTACAAAGCTATCTCTGTGGTACAGAAAGAGAAGGTAGAATATTATAGACTGATAACAAAGGAGTTATTGTGGAGTGAGTAAGAGGTAGAAAAGGTGTTTATGTTTAGACTGAGAGGTGAAAAGAAGTTTAAAACATGTAGTTTGTATACTGTAATTAAAAACGAGAATATTGTCCTTAAGATGGTTGGTTGGATGTCTGTGGTGATTAGGAGGTTACAGTGGTGTATTCTGATATCTGACATATCTTATGAAACCTCAGAGTTTGTTTAATAGTCTTTTAAAGGTTGTTGGTATTTGTTGAGCTGCTTAAGGTTACTGTGGAAAGAGCATATTCTAAGTATTAGATGATTGATGTTTTGCCAGTTTATTACTCAACCTCCAAGAATACGAGAGTGTAGTTGTGATATGGCATTTTGGATTGATACAATAGTTTGTCTGATACTGTCAATGTGTGTCTTGAAAGTGAAAGAAGGTTCTTACTCGACTTCTAAATATTTGTATGAGATAACCAGAGTGAGCAGGGTAGGAAAGTTGGCATTCTTAGTGACTGGACAATAATTAGTCTTTAGTAGGTGCTAATGAGTATTAATTTCATTTTGGAGGAGTGAACAGTTGGTTTAGAGAAATGCAGTTGCACATTTTAATGAATTCATCTTTAAGGATGTTTTGAAGAGTATTCATATTGTTTGAAGGTCAATGCAGTAAAATCTCATCAGCACAAATTTATCAAAATTAAGGAGTGCAATCTGATGAGAGAAAATTAATAAATGTTGAGACAAAGAAGAGGAACAAAGGGCGACACTTGTGGAATGCACAGGGTATATATATATATATTCAACTTAGCAAGGACTTTTGCTTTGATATTTGAGGAATCATGCAAGCATTTCTTGGACAAAGCTGGGGTTGCTAAAGTGATTAAATAGAAGAGGATGGTCAATCAAGATGAAGACATTTTTGAAGACTCTTGTTCATATAACTTATGCCAGCAGTAAATAAATAATGGAAATGAGGTACTAAAATCTGTATGGAATCCAGATGGCTTTGATGATAATATGTAATTGTTTTATAAGAACCAAAGTATTTGTTTAGAGAGTATTTTTTTGAAGATTTTAGTTAATCTTGATATAATAGCAGAGGGTCAGTTAATGTGAGTAGTACCTACTCTAACAAGTTCGGTTATAACCTATTTTTGATCAGTTGGGTGGAGTAGGAGGAACATTGCATGGTTTGGACAGTTAGGTGATTTGATACTAAAAGCTTTGATTTACCATGTATGGTAATGTCTAGCCAGCTACATCTGTGAGTTGAGAATGGTGGTAATGAAGACTTTAGATATCTTGATCATATGGAGTCATTCTTGAGTCAAGGTTCAACAAGTCAGAGTATGTCTAAGTATATAATGAGTCAGCACTACCTTTAAGATATCTTTGATGCTTAGAATGCTTTTGCAGCTGAGGTGGGTCACTGATAGTATTTTGGAAACTCATATGGTGGGTACTGTAGAGGATGGTATCAGGTAGATCTAAGCGAGCATTAACATTTCCATTTCTCCATTACTTATCAAGCTTATCAGAGCTACACAGACATTAGTTACATTTGAAATTAAGGCGTAAGCTACAACTTATTTAGAGACGGCATACTGACAGTTGTGGATAACAGACATTTTAGGTAGGTAAAAAGAGGGACGCATTCCATGAGTTTGGAGTTGTTAGTGTCTTTGTGTGAATATATGTGGAGTGCAGCACTTTGTGAAATACTGCATAACTGCCTTTTGGTTAGTTGTTATAATACTGTACATTTCTTTGTTTTCAAACTACAGGAGGAATGCGGAGAACTAAGGGATTTTGTGGTAATAGCAAAGAAATGAGAAAAAAAGGAGCATAAGGGAATAGGGTAATGGTAGGGCTCACTTGTAAAGGTTTATGATGGTTTTCTAAAGAGATTGTTAGACACTAGAGTGCTGATTATCCGAATGTCCATTATCTGAAATGTCAATTATCAGAACCAACCTTCCAAGTTTACGGATAAGAAAAGTCATAAAGTCTGAATATGTAAACATTATACGTATTTGCTTGAGTATGTTTTTGAGGTTGTAGACACCTCATTTGTGAAGAATATTCTTTATTGTCCACTGGAATCAATGAATGATTGAAAAGTGTATTCCTGTGTGCAGAAAAAAAACAAGATTATAGAAGTTTTTTATCCAGTTCAATTATATGTTTGATTATCCGAATAGTTTGATTATCTGAACTACCCTATGTCCCAGTTAGCTCGGATAATCAACTCTCTACTGTAAATATTAAAAAATAAGCCAACAAAATTTTGGTTGAGAATACTGGGAAAAGAAAACCAAAAGAAAATAGACTACTGCTGCTGCTGGTAGTAATATATTGAGATATTAATGTTAGTAGAAATGTATTATATCTAAAAGCACAGTATGTAAAAGATAACTGAGAATATAGTAGTAAATACAAAGCTAGAGTGGTTGTTGTATTTAGAGTGGTTGGTATACTTTTGTTCACAATCATGACATTTATTGATATTGTACTGGTAATAAAAATTCAGTTGTGTCATGTGATTAAATTAATTAATTTTATTTTATTTTATTTAAATTTGGTAACTGGGTAATGTCCGACTGGACTAAAAACCAACCCCGTTTTCAGCAGAGACCTGGGGAGTAAAGCCCCCCCAAAAAAACTTTAGAATATTTATACTCAGAAATTGCCAGTTACAGTACTACAAAAGATTTTCTATGAAAGTTTACATAAAATATAGTAAAGTGTAAAATCAAGTTAATACAAGTTAAAAAGTCACACTTCAAGCCAGAAAAAACAGTCACATATAATATCAACAAAACAACAATAGAATCAAACAATATTGAGTTACATAAGTGGATAACCCAGTGGACAGGAAGTTTGTTTGCTTAAGGAACATGAATTATCAGATACCTTATCTTATGCTGTCATCATTGAAGGTAGCTTAAGGAATATGTCTCGAGTCTGCATGAATTAAGACAGTATATAAAATGAGAAGGAAATATAAAACATGGTAGGATAGCAATCTTAACTCAAGCACTACTGAGTAAGCAATATACAGCCTATGGTAAAGAGTCCAGGATACCAAGTCACTATTGTCTCTTGCCAGCAGCAGAACACATGAGGGGTATAGTGATTAACTCCATCAGGTGCAGATAAAGATGATGCGACCAAGGAGGTACTGAAATTCTGTAAATATGTCATCTGTGAATATTAACATGATTTATATAGAAGTGCAACAAAAAGAGATACTGCCAGCCCAGCTATCTGGAATTTTGTACATAATTATATGACATTTGTAAATATCAGTATGATTCATATAAGATACTTGTGTTACAAATTTATTAGAACTGTATATCAGGTGTATATTAAACTGCTAGTACAGAAGTGTATGTTGAAAAGGTTTTTGCAAAGTGCTTAAAATGTAACCACAGCATGCCCTACTGGAATAGAACAGAAATGTAGATACATTATTGCAACTGTTTAAATGTATATATTTTAACAGTGGAAACTGAGATACAAAAGGTTAACTTCATGAAAAATAGCTGAAATTAAATTACATTATGGCCACACAATAAAAGGATGTTATCTTTCAGTTTCAGTGCAGCAACAGACACAATGCCTGTGCTGAGAAGGTTTCTGTATTAGCTTGCAAATGTTTTATTGTTTTATGACCTCCAGGATCTGCAAAGATCTGAGAGAAAGCCCTTGTGTATGTATTTTCACAGGTAGATGCTAAATACTGCTAACTTTCAGCAGTGCCGGTTTTACCTGGGATAGAGTCAGATGACAACATATAATGTCATTCTGCAAGCTATCCCAACAGTAATATTTAAGATGTTAATTTAAGAACTCTCTGAGAGAGACAGAGCATTTTGTATTCTGTCTTTGGCCTGACAACATCAGCTAGAGGATCTATTCACCACATCTGCTTTGCTGCTCAAATTAAGTGTACTAGGGTACAGTATAATTCTTTTAAATATAGTCAGGAATATAGCAGAGCTTAATTTAGATGTTTTTCTTTATTTATTTGAGACTGTCCTGCAATGTTGTTTTAAATATTTCCTGTGATTTTGAACTCTGATGTTACTGTAAAGGTATATTTAGTATCGTCTTGTTCATTTATTAGTTATTATTAAGTATATTTAAACCTTACATTGTGACTGGTCTGTCTAGACATATTTAAGCTCTGAGAGTACTTGCATATTTATTTGGTGACACTGTGTTGGCCACTTCTAATAGGCTTGCTCTTGGTCAAACTACCATTTATATTGATAGTAACATTAAACAGTAAGATTGGACACCCTTTGTTAAGGGCCTAAAAGTAGCTGATAAAGAGGTGGCTGGTGGCAGTAATAACTACCTTATAGTCTGGGCAGAAGGGGGCATAGGTAGTAAATCTATGATAGCCTTTCCCAGGTGTGTGTGTGTGTGTGTGTGTGTGTGTGTGTGTGTGTGTGTGTGTGTGTGTGTGTAAAATAAATCTCTAAGAGTGTGTGTGTTAGCTACTTGGGCAGGGACTCGAAGCACTAGTTGGACAGAGACAGTGTTGGGGGTCTTGGCTTGGCCACTCAAGTGAGATCTCAACTCTATAGTTGTGCCATTGGGGAGTCTTACTGAGGATCTTGAGAAAGAGGGAGAAACCAGTCCCAGACTGACTGTGGTCTCTGTGTGCTCTTAAGGAAAACTGCATTTGATGCAGAGAGCTGAATCTGGAAGTATTGTGTGTGTACTTGTCATCCTCACAGTGTACATCCCCCACTGGTGCTAGTGGCGAGGGTTGAGGCTCCATGATTACTGTTGCCAGTGGTGAGGCATCACAGATGATATGATAAATGAAGCAAGAGTGTAGTGAGAATACTGGTGGGTGATAGTCCACACCTTTCACCATTGTAGCATTGTAAAGAAAGGAGTCAAAGCTGGGATTGTCCAAGAGATAGCATTCGTTTACACATTCTAGAGGCAGAGGTAGAAAGATGATATGAGGAGGATATTGGAAAAATGAGAGAGTAGCTGAGTGTACTAAGACATTGTCCACTGCTGTCACCAGTAAAATGTGTGGAATGTAATGTCAGTTTCATACATCTGATGTGAGATAATATGAATATATGTTTGAAAATGTGATGCACTACAGAGAGAGAGATGGTGAACTAACAGATCATGATGTACCTTCTTCTTCTAGAAGGGTAAGGTAGGTCAGATGAGGATGAATTTTCTGGGTGCTCATCAAATTAACCAGGTTAATGTTGAAAGATGTGTGGATATCATTTTGTTTAGTGTAAAGGGCAGTTTATTCCAGAGATGGAGAAAACACAGAGTAATGTCCTTCCAGTATGTATTATTTGTATGGCGGGAACATTTAAATATGTTATCCTTGTGTTAATGAAGCTGTTTGTGGAGACAGAAAAAAATCAAGTAGTTAGGTATTTTATGGAACAGAAAGCAAGACATAGATTCCCAATTAAAAATCCATACATAGAGTATAACAATAGGAATTAAAGCCTGTCTTAATAGCTAAGGATCTTTAGAATAATGGTTTTGGTTAAGAATTGATGGTGCCTTTCTAGGTGTACAATGTGCCTTGAAAGAAATATAGGGGCATTATACACTATAACTGGTCTAAGTACAGCAGAGTACAGTGGGATGATAACTAGCTGGGGGGGTGCCTACAGAGTTATGAAATGTGCACAGTGCTACATATGGTGATTCATACAAAAAGAGAAGGGCTAAAATTAGTATTCTGACATGTACTGTTAACAAATATCTCTAAAATTTGTTTAAGTAAGTATAATGCAGGTAGGAATGTCAGCCTGCACTAAAAGGCAGTACTAGATTTAACACTGGTTAAAACTGTGATGGGTTACCAAGTGACCCACTACATATTCACATGCTAGTAGCTAGCTGTACACTTTCTTACTGCCACTTTTTTGAAAGAGCAAGTACTCTAACTCTACTAGCCCAATGTCCTATAACTACTTAACCTTTCCAATACTTTAATGTATATAAAGGTATAGCCTTACCAGAGCCCTATCTAACTCTAACCCTAAAACTCCCTACCAGTTTCTAACCCAAGTCCTCACTTTCTTAACCTGAAACTCCAACCTTCCTCCCTAAACCTAAATTTCCCACTTGCTCCTAACCATAAAACTCTCCTCCTACTCCCTAAACCTATATCTCTGTCTTGATGGCTGCCCTACTCTACAGGTTCACCATCTCTCACCCCCTCCTCATCTGCTTGATTGCACTCATATTCAGGTTTGCACATAAGTGGCAGCCGACATGAGCTACAAGATGCTTGAGCCTCTGGTTTCAAGTTGATGGTCTTGAAGTGCTTGGGACTCAAGCTCCTTTAGCAGAATCATTACACGCATTGGACAAGTGTATTAGTGTGCTGATGAATGTACAATGCATAAGGTTTCACTAAAAGCAAATTGCTGTAAAGGCATAACTGGTTAAAAATGTTTATCACTTTACTTGAAATGAAGAGCTTCATGTTATGACTTACTTGTCCATCTGGAAATTTAGGGGGGATAATAAATTTCAGTGTCTGAGGCAAAATGTTTCTTGTATGCTTTAAAATTGTTTCGAAAAATTTGTCTTTAATAATGAAATAAGCAGTGTGCCTGAAATGTTTGCTTCTTTGCTTTTATATTTACTCAGGTATTTTAGTTGTTCAGGTGTGTAAGTATTTTCCTTGTATTCAAATTTTAAAGCTGTACAGTACATTCCTCTGCAGTTGTCCCACTGTGATGTTTAACACTGTGTACTACAATCCTGTGCATCACGCAGGACACAAAGCTGCTCCTGCATCAGGCACCTCCTGCTGTGTATAGATTGCCAGTTCATTTTCCACTTCTGAGGAAAACAGCACATACTTGTGACCTTCAACAGGTCTTGAACATATGAATGACTGTGTAAATACAAAGTGCCATGGTGATATTGAAAAGTATATCCACTTTTCACTACCTCGTTGGCTGCTGCTGTACTGTTGTTGTACAGTGCCGTTGTAGTATTTACTGTAACTGCAGACATAGTCACCCACAAAGTACTTGCTGTTATTGCATTGCAGTGCAATGCACTAATGCATGTACATTGCTGCTGTTTTGTGCATCTGAACTGAAGACCTGCTCACCTCCTCAAGTACCTTGTCTGTCACTGCACTGTAGAAAGTACAGTGCAGCTTGGCAGTGTACCCTAGCTGCAGAACTGTTCGCCCTCTGAATGCCCCATGTGTCACTGAATTGCACTCTGTACAGTGCTACTTGGCTGTGTACCCTAAGTGCAGGCTATGTTTAATTGCACTGTTGTACATACAGTGCTGCTTTGCTGTGTACACTAGCAGTACACACTGTCACCCTTGAATACTTTACTGTTATTACACTGCATGGTATGCAGTGGTGCAATGCTGTGGCAGTAAATGCATACATGGTCACATCCTGAGTGCCTCTTGAATCATTGCCCAATAACCTGTATGATGATGCTTGGCCATGTACCCTAAATTCACACCAAATTACCTCATTAAGTGTCTCACGAGTCATTGCATTGCAATATGTACAGTGAAGACACTTATCTAAGAGAAGAGGTCATTACTCTGAAGGGTGAGCAGTGTTACAGAGTAGTGTGTCCTGATATATTTCATGCCTTATATTTGTGCACCTATTCCATAATTTGGTGTACACCCTACTCTATGCCATAATAAGGATGAATTTTACATAATTTCAACCACCCTAAAAACTTTGTTTCTTCCTTGTGATACTGTAAGGCACACAGTGTCACCTTGCTCTATAGCAACCTATTTAACAAACAAATTTAAATGCATTGCCTGCTCCACTGCATGAGCATATTACATGTGCCACCTTTTTCACTGAGTACACACTGCCTCACTGCTGTGCAACATACCAGTGCTGTTAACACACTTTGTATGTATTGCACACTGTCATCATATGCTCTTCACTGTAACCTGTTGTATGTTAAACTCTACATGGCAGATGCACAATGCAAGTACTGGATCATATATCTGCTGGCATGGTTTCTGAGTCAGTCTCCATATTACACCAAACACACATTAAAAGAGACATTCTTGTATCTAGCCATCAGTATTTCACGTGCACAATACTATCCGTTTATGATTCTGTTTTATATACCTGCCACTTTACCTAATGCCTGAATTTCAATCTTGTACCTCCAAACAGTATTGATTTTTAGATTCTCATCCTGTTGTTAAGTGCCTTTTATATTTATTCAATTTGGCTGTTTTCAGTTGTGCTCAAAATGAGGCATATATGTATCACCAGTCACATTATCTCTGTTATCAAAAATCTTAGAAAGTGAGAGGATGCCTAAGGAATGGAAAACAAGTGTTTTGGTACCGATTTGTAAGAATAAAGGTGATGTGCAGAGCTGTAGTAACTGCAGAGGGATTAAATTGATCAATCACAGCATGAAGTTATGGGAAAGAGTTGTGGAAGCTAGGTTAAGAAGGGATGTGATGATTAGTGAACAGCAGTATGGTTTCATGCTGGGAAAGAGCACTACAGATGTGATGTTTGCTCTGAGAGTGTTGATGGAGAAGTACAGAGAATGTCACAAGGAGTTGCATTGTGTTTTTGTAGACTTAGAGAAAGCATATGACAGGGTGCCTAGAGAGGAGTTGTGGTATTGTATAAGTTTATAGGTTCATAGGTTGGTACTAGGCTATCAGCCCTAGGGCCTATGCAAGCCTAGCCATAACAATTCCCAATTCCCTGGATATTTCTTCCCGCAATATATATTTCTCTGGGCCCCTGTCTAGCAGGGCAAATGACATGATCCCCAGGGTGAATTTCCTATCTCCCATCCAATCATCAAGGTTTCTTTTGAAGAGGGCCAATGAGGCGCTCTGCTTGACATGTTTGGGCAGTCTATTCCAGAGTATGGTGAGTCTCTGAGTCAGGAACCTATCCCTCCAGCATGTTTTGTTCATTGTGATGACAAGGTTTAGATCCCTGGAGTGTGTAGCTCTGAGGGATTGGGATTTCTTTAAGTGGAGCATGTCCAACAGCTCAGGCTTACATGGCCTTGTATGTTAAACAGAAATCGCCCCTGAGTAGACGATATGCCACAGAGTACTGCTGGAGTTTTTTTAGACGGTCAGCATATGGCATCTGCTTTAGGCCTGTGATTCTTTTAGTGAGGTATTTCTGTGGCCTTTCCAGCTGTTGCAGATGTCTTGTGAGGTACATACCAAATGGGGCATTATACTCTATAATGGGTCTAATGAGGGATGAGTAAAGTGGGACAATGACCTCCTTTTTTCTGGATGAAAAGCCCTTAGTGATGAGGTGTGCCACATAGAAGGATTTCCTGACTGTTGTGGTGATGTGGTTATCGAAAGTGAGACCACTGTCCACCTGTGTCCCTAAGTCTCTCATCACACTTTCGATGTTTAGCGTCCTGCCACCTATGTGGTAATTCATGGGTACATGCTTTTTTCCAAAGGGGATAACTATACATTTCTTGGCATTAAGCTTGAGCCCATGGCTCTGGCACCAGGCATCTGTTTCTGTAAGGCCTTTTTGTAGAATATCCACATCATTTGGAGATTCAATAATGGCTCCCAGTTTGCAGTCATCTGCAAACTTTGTTTGCCAGAGTCCCTTAGTGTTGGCCTGTACTTCAGAGAAGTAGATGCCAAACAAGAGTGGTCCCAGGACTGAACCCTGAGGTACTCCACTTGTCACTTGTCTGGAGATGGATTTAGAGTCGGCTACTTTTAAAGACTGGGTTCTGTCAGTAAGCCAGTTGGCAACCCATTGAGTGACATAGGGATATATGCCCAGCTTAGTAAATTTATCTATAATTCCAGAGTGGGGGATGGTGTCGAAGGCCTTTGTGAGATCCAGATAGGCTGTGTGGACCACCTTACCCTCGTCCACAGCTCTGGAGACTGATTCGAAGAAGTCAATCAGATTCAGGAGACAAGATCGGCCCTTCACAAACCCAAACTGGGTGGGGTCCAGTGTTTGAAGGTTGCCAATGTCTTTGCTTATAAGTTCCATGATAATGCATTCCATGCCCTTGCAGATCAGGCTTGTCAGACTGATGGGACGGTAGTTCCCAGGATCCAAGGCAGATCCTCCCTTGTGGAGCGGGATAACTGTAGCTGTGTGCCACTCAGTGGGCACGAAGCCTGAGGTGAGGCTATGATTAAACATGACACTTAGGTGAGGTGCCAGTTTATTTTGTAGTTCATGTAGTACACAGCCTGGGATGTCATCTGGTCCCATGGATGCTGTATTCTTAGCTTTGGAGAGTGTGGTTTCTACCTGTGTGGCCATGATTATTGGAATTTGGCAGTCTTTTGGTATTGAGAGGGGCCCTTTAGGGAGTGAGGGGCGGGGTGAAGTTGGCACTAAATCGATCTGCCAGGATATTGGCAATATCCTTTGGATCAGTATATTTAATGCCATTCTGTTGTAGCTCAGAGCAGATCTGAGCATTGCCATTTAGATTCTTGACATAACTATAGAATGCCTTGTGGTTGTCTTTGGAATCTTTGGCAATTTTATTTTCGTAACTAGCTTTTGAGGATTTTATGAGGGATGTCAGCTTCTTATTGAGGCTGGTGGGGGAGTTTTTTGCATCCTGGAATTTTCCTCTTTTCTGCCACAGTTTCTTCCTTCTGTTGTATAGTTTGTTTATAGCAGAGGACCAACAGATTGGCTTCCTTTTTTTGGAGAAGAACATCTTGGTTCTATTTAGGATGGCACGATTCATGCATGAGTGGATGTGCTCATACAGTGCCTTAGTGTAGGATTCTGCAGTCGAACTTCCAGATTCCATCTGTGTGGGTGTTGTGATGTTTGTCACTTCTGACTTCAGTAGCATGAAGGTGGCTTTGGAGAAGTTTTTTTAAGGAGATTTCCTCACTGGGGGGGGTGGGGGTGGGATGTGGATGTCAAAGGTGATTTGCTTATAGTCAGACCTGAACAATGAGGGGGTGACCACTGGTGTGGAGCATCTATCTCCCATGTTGGTAATGACCAGGTCTAGGATATTGGCTCCCCAGGTGGGACAATGGATTAGTTGATCTAGGGCATTGGAATTTATGAATTCTACGAACCATTGGGAAAAGGAGTTGGTACCCGAGTAGTTTTCCCGATTAATGGCAGGGTAGTGGAAATCACCCAGTATTAGGGTGTTTGGTTGTTTCTTAATATTTTCCAGTATGTTTAAAAAGGTGTAATGAGAATCTTGGGGCATGGTGGGGGATCTGTAGCAAACTACAATTTGGATTGCAGTCTTACCTAGTGTTAGTTGCACCTGGAGAATTTTAGATGCATTATGTTGGGCAACTAGCCTGGAGGTGTGAATATCCTTGGTGAATATGAACACTCCTCCACCTTTAGTGTTTTGGTTGTGGTTTTGTGGCCAAAAAGTGTAGTAAGAATTGTAGCCTGGTATTGCAGGGGTGCTCTCTGGAGCCTTGAACCAGGTCGCAGTTGCTGCACAGATATCAATGTTCTCCATTTTTAGGAGTGCCTCGAGAGAGTGCATTTTGAGGTTTAGCCTTCTAGCATTGAATAGCCTTACCTTTAGATCTCGCATGCTTGTATCTGTTATGGTGGTGGTTTTATCCTTTGAACCTTGCCTAAAAAAGGCACTATAGGGGTGGCAAGAGCTTTAGCCAGTAACCTAAATCCCAGGGGTGACAGGTGCAGACCATCTCTGGCAAAGCATCATGGTTTGTCGATCATGTCTTCCCAGGCAGACAAATACTGAGGAAGTCAGGAGTGTCAGAAAAGTATGTAAGAGTGGTACAGGATATGTACGAGGATAGTGTGACAGCGGTGAGGTCTGCGGTGGGAGTGATGGATGCGTTTAAGGTGGAGGTGGGGTTACATCAAGGATAAGCTCTGAGCCCTTTCTTATTTGCAATGGCAATGGACAGGTTGACAGACAAGATCAGACAGGAGTCCCCATGGACTATGATGTTTGCAGATGACATTGTGATCTGTAGTGAGAGTAGGGAACAGGTGGAGGAGACCCTGGAGAGATGGAGAGATGCTCTAGAGAGAAGAGGAATGAAGGTCAGCAGGACTAAGACAGAATATATGTGTATGAATGAGAGCAAGGACAGAGGAATGGTGAGGATGCAAGAAGTAGAGGTGGCAAAGGTGGTTGAGTTTAAGTACTTGGGGTCAATAGTTCAGAGTAAAATAATGACAATGGAAGACAGAGAAAAATGATCAATAGTTCAGAGTAACGGTGAGTGTGGAAGAGTGGTGAAGAAGAGAGTACAGGCAGGATGGAGTCAGTGGAGAAGAGTGTCTGGAGTGATTTGTGACAGACGAGTGCCTGTAAGAGTGAAAGGGAAGGTCTACAAGAGGGTAGTGAGACCAGCTATGTTATATGGGTTGAAGACAGTGGCATTGACAAAAAGGCAGGAGTTTGAGCTAGATGTGGCAGAGTTAAAGATGTTAAGATTTGCACTGGGTGTGATGAGGGTGGACAGGATTAGGAATAAGTATATTAGAGGGTCAGCCCAGGTTGGAACGTTTGGAGACAAAGCCAGAGAGGCATGATTATGTTGGTTTGGACATGTGCTGAGGAGGGATGCTGAGTATATTGGGAAAAAGATGCTAAGGCTGAAGCTACCAGGTAACAGGAAAAGTGGAAGACCTAAGATAAGGTTTATGGATATGGTGAGAGAGGACATGCAGGTGGTTGGTGACAGAGCAAGATGCAGAGGACAGGAAGAAATGAAAACAGGTGATCTGCTGTGGTAACCCCTAATGGGAACAGCCAAAAGAAGATGATGATGATTAGTTACTATGCAAATTTTAATTTCAGCAAAAACAAAATTGAAAACTGTGCCACATTATTCAGTACAGCAGTGATATGACAAAAGTGTGGCATACATTAGAACAGGGACATAATTAATTGTAAACAACAACAACAACAATTATTTGTCTTTGTTTACTGGGAAAATCCAACTGGGTAATACTCTTTTTTTAGTGGAGGCCTGTGGAAAAAGCTCCATTTGCTAACATTGCATTATACTAAGTTCCAGTTAAGCACAGAGTAGTCACATTTCTATTTACATTTATACACAAACAGTAGTTACATTTATACATTCTAAGACTCTACAGAAGTGGAAGTTACTAAAGCATTCATCAGACCTATCATTGAGTACAATGCCACCTTTGGTATGTACCTACCCAGGCATATCCAACAACTGGAATGTCCACAGAGGTTCCTCACTGAAAGAATACAGGGCATAAGTAAAGTGTCCTATGCAGACTGCCTCAAGGCCCTATCCCTGTGTTCTGTCTTATACAGGCTTTTGAGGGAAGATCTATGCCTGGAATACAGGGCATTGTCTGCTGGACCTCCTGCATATCCACAAAACAAACAGTACCAGAATTACCCATTCTAAAGACCTAAACCTTTTTCCTATGATATAAACAGTATCTGCTGGAGACAAAGGTATATATCCCAGACACTACCCTGTCTATGAAACAGGCTCTTCATCCATGTGAAGCAAAGTTCCTGCCTAACCCAATTCAAGTGCAACTTGGGCAATTGGATGGGAAACCAGAAATTCATCCCTGGTTTGGCACCTACATTTCTAATGGACAGAGATAACCTGTAAATGGTTAGTCTCCCAGGACCATGCTTGCACTCATCAAGGGTATCAGATCTTGTCAAAGATTTGGGATGCACGGCTAGGCTTAAAAAGAGGCCCTTGTGGTCATTAAGCTAGTGAACACCTATGAACTATGAACCTATAAGGAGAAAGCTCACATGCAACTTAGTAGATTGTACAGGCAGCAGTTGTGTATAAAAACTGTTTTGTTATTTTGGTGAAAGTTTGAGTATAGTCTGATTAAGAAGAGTATTTTGAGAGTATCATACACGATGGACACAAAGTCTCAACCTTGTGATGAGTATGTGTAGGACAAGCATTGGTTAAGATGTTCTTTAAGCAGTGGTTTAAAACATTTGTCATATGGAATAACATATAGAATATTGAGAAAAAATAGAACAACCAAAACATGTAGTTAGATTAACCACAACTTTTATATATGCTCTGTATACAGACTATTTATCATTGTACCTCAAAGTAATATGACTTTTTTCATTCCTGGCAAAAACTGTTGAATTGCTTCTTGGTGTGAATGCACGTCTGATTTGTATTACTATTTGGAAAGCCAAGTCTGTGATATAGAGGGATAAATGCATGGCTATAGCCAGATATCCCCAGTATGTGCAGTAGCTGAAGTGCATGATGGAGCTGGTAGTAAAAAACTGACATGCCTATCTTGCTGGGGGAAACATAGTGGTTCTTTATCTCTCTGATATACCAGGCCAAAGCTGAATTTTTGCCCATAGATGCAGGACAGTTTAGAGAGGACATGGCCTATGGCTGCCAGAGTTAGTGCCAGTAGGCTTTGCTGCCATGTGCAAAGCTCCACTCATGAATAGGGAGGACGTATAGGTTGTCCCTTTGGTGATGTGGGTGGTCACATCACCACCAAGGAGGTAGGATTAGGGCCATAACATATATTTATTTATTTTTATTTATTTAACATTTGTTGACCGGGAAAGTCCGACTAGGTTCCACAGATCCTGTTTTCAGCAGAGGCCCGGGGAGAAATGCTCCAGAAGCATGTCTTTAGAATGTGGGAGGAAACCGGAGTACCCAGAGGAAACCCACGCGAACACAGGGAGAACATGTAAACTCCACACAGAAGGCACCCCAGCTGAGAATCAAACCAGAGAACCTCTTGCTGTGAGGTGACAGCGTTAACCGCTGCACCACTGTGCCGCCCAATATAATCTGTTTCCATGATGCCAGGGGTGGCACAAATAACCCTCATGGATGCCTGTATGATAGCTCCTCTTCTCATCTTTGTACAGTACTTGGGCATTATTTATTATTATTTATTTATTTAACATTTGTTATCCAGGAAACTCTGACTTGAAAAGTAGTCAATTTTCAGTGCCCAGAGACAAACGCTCCAGATGCATGTTTTTGAATGTCTCCTACATACATCTCAACATCTTTGCACAAGAAATCTGGACAAAACCTAAATTAATGGGGGAACAAAAATAGGGGCAGATTTTAAATACTGCTCTTTTTAACTCAAAAAAAGTTGATAGAATAACATGATCTGTGTTATGCATTTTGTGAAGGATATGAAGCTGGAACACAGATATCTGCTATTATTTGGTCATTATTTAGTGAATTCAACCCTTAGTGATCTAACAGAAAACCACAAATGTTATGAGGAACACACCAAACATATGAGTTAAAAATCTGGACATTCTGTGAAATTCTGGATGGTTTAAAACTATGGTCTCCTGTATAGGGAAATGAATAGGCTGAGTCTGATATCAAAGTTTGACTTGATGTTTGACAAGTACATGGCAAAAAAAAAATAGGATTTATAGCAAAAGCTTCAAAGGATATTGTGATACTAATGATATGTTACCATATATAAATCTCACCTAGCATGCCTTACATATTAATGTATGAGCTGTACAACTTTTTTCACCCATACTCATTCTATGTGGGCATAATACAATACTACAAGCACAACAGAAAATCAGGATCATATCCCTACTATGAGTCCTTTTCTCTGCAGATCTAGGCACAGCCTTCCCTGGTGTTCCATTCCAAACAATGCTTTTTCTGTGCATCTCAGGTACAGGGAAAATAAGAGATGCTTATATTAAGTTTCAGAAAGGTAGGAGCACAGTCTCAGGTGAGGGGATCTTTGCTCCATGTCAAAAGAAATTCTTTAAAGTCTTTCATTGAGTGTAGTTTGGGCAAATTATGTTGCAGTAAACTGCATTCAAATAAACTATAATTAAGCAACTACCCTGCAACCTTCTTGCCTTTATGCAGCTGTCAGTACAATAATGTTGCAACTCACTTTGGCAACTTTCTTCAGTTCTCTAGGGTATCATGTAGATTTCATGAAATGCCTGGAGGAAAACTTTAGGCAAGTTCTGAACTGTTCTCATGTTGGCAAGTATGTTTCCTAAAGTATGAGTTATTAGTTTGTGTTCTTGTGTAGTCCTTCATTATGTATGAGTTTTTGGAAAATTTTTTGTGCATGATTAGCACAACAAATAACTGAATTAATTTGTCTCCTTGGTTTGGCAGTGTGAAGATAAACACTTAAGGGAGCTGTTCATATAACTAGTTTGCAAAGTAATAGTACAAACGTTTTTGTATGCAGTTAGATTCTATAATTGAAAACTCCTAATCTTCATACGCTGAACTACTAGATTTTTGCATCTACAGGCCCCTGACTTTGATGAGATTCTGTTTATAGTTGTTTCACTTTTCATGCATGAATGGCAGACATGTTTGTGAATGGAAGATGTTTATACTGAATTTAGAAATGTTTGTCTTAAAAAAGGACTCTAGCAAATGTGATTTTTTTTTTTCACATTTTAGATCTGAAGTGATTTTACTTTCTGTGATGCAAATTATGCCTTGGCAGTCACCAATTTGTGAAAGGATCTGTTCAGTATGTGTCCCAACTTTCCAAAATTAGTTTAACATAATCAGGCCTCATCAGCGGTGATGTTTGTAAATAGACAATATATGCCATGTTTAACTTGTCATTTGTTTTCATATAGTACAGTTAGATAATAGCAGAAGATGTGGAAATATGAATCTCGTTTAGATTGCTACCTCATTCCCTATCAGCTGACTTAGTTACTATCATATGTGAGTTAAGTAAGCTACGTTAGATTACCTAGTCCATATAACAGCCTATTGTGCAAGCTTGTTTTGTATACTAATAGAAGAGGAGCTAAGAATTCTTAATCATACTAGAAACCACTTGTGCCCATTATCTTAAGACCGCAAAACTCAGTAGTATGATAAACTGTTGCTCACTTAGATAAATTAACCGTAATGTATACCTTCACAAAAAACATAGGTAAGAAGTAATTTTCATAGACAATACTGTAGATTTCATCTTGTCTATTGTTTTTACAAAAGTTTTTCAGTAAAAATATTTTCAAATTTAGAAACAATTAATGATTTGATTTTTATTAATAAAATAGTCTAAGGCTATGCATATCATCTCTTCCTTCATAGTAGGTTACAGAAAATGTCACCCTCCCACTTAAGCAGTAAGAGCAAAAGAGACACCCACCCTTCTTTGTGTTGGTCAGTCAGCTAAAAACAGTATATGGTGTACGTTAAACCATTCTGTCTTCTAAAGGAATGAATGGCTGTTCTCTTCAACTGACCCATTTCTGCCCCTTTCTGCAAACCAGGATACTAGCAGGTTAATCACTGAGTCAAGCTTTTCCATTCTGTAGGTAAAACACTTATAATGCATGAAGCAGCACCTTGATTGTGTTAAAAAATATCTAAATTGTATCCTGATTCAGTGCTGGTATAGTGCAAGACCCAACCTTATCAATGATTAGAGGGTAAGTGTTGATAAGGTTGGGTTGGGAATAAAGCAGACAAAGATGATCAGAAAACTACAGCAGCAGGATATGAAATGGCTGTGTTTTAACTCTTGTTTCTGCCTGCTGTCTACTCATTACACAAAGCATTCTGAATAAAACTAATTCCCTTAGACAGGGAATACATGTGGACGTCAACCACTTCTTCACTTCTCTCCACTGCTTTACTGACATTCAAAGCCAGAACAACACATTACATTTTTTTGAATCTTATCTTTCATTAATTTGCAATACATAGGAAAGATAAATCTTTGTGCATTACAAAGAAATATGAGTGAGTCAGTGGATCGTAACTTTGTATTATGTGTTCTTTATGTAGATGCTAAGATTCACTTCTCAAGCTTCACTCTCAAGGTTCATTTCTTGGCATACATAAGTGGAGGTTTACATGGAAGCATTGCTTTATAACAGTTTTTTTTCTAGATTTTACTAGTTGAAAATACTTTAATACATGTCATCTCATTACACCAGTTGTTGCCTCATTTTGAATCAAAAGCTTGCCACAATGTAACATTCAGTCACAAAAACTAAGGTTTCAAGCAAGGCTCACAGGAATAATAAATAATCCTTAGGAAAACTGAGAAATCCTTTATTCTGTTGAAAAGGTAAGCACTTTCACTGTTCAAATCCGCTTCATCAGACAATATTAAAATCACAAGTAAACTGACAAATATTTAAAACACAGAACAATCAATCAAAACAACTGAAAAAGGGAGGGAAAACTTATGTAATATATATGTAAAACCTGGCTGTTAAAAAAGCACTTCAGGAAAAGTAATCTATAAGGAACAAATAGTGCAACATATAAATGCAGAGCATATACATATACATACATATATATATATATATATATATATATATATATATATATATATATATATATATATAGATATATATAAAAGGACCAGTGTTGTAGATACATTCTATGCAAACCTATATGTGAATACTTATAAAAATATATATATAAAATAAATAGTATAGTATATAAAAATATATATATATATATATATAAAATCCATATGTTTTTCTTTTTATATAGGTAAAACCAACAGAGCATTTAAAGAGAGAATTTTAGAGCACTTGAGGGATATTAGAAATGCTAAAAAGATGAATGCATTGGCTATGCATGTCAGAAATGAAGGTTCTGCACATAAGTTTAGGTTCCTAGCCTTAGAACTTATATGACCCAGTGTTAGGGGTGGTGACCTTATGAATAAAGCCGAATCCAAGAAACAGAAATGGATATTACAATTTTATATATATTTTTTATATACTATACTATTTATTTTATATATATATTTTTATAAGAATAAAAGGATTTCTCAGTTTTCCTAAAGATTATTTATTATTCCTGTGAGCCTTGCTTAAAACCTTAGTTTTTGTGAGTATATTTTCATTTTTTGCTTTGTTGTTTCTTCATCAACAATGAAGTATTATTCTTTCTATATTGCACAATGTAACATTTCTCTGAAATGAAGTTGGTTGCATATTGACTCAATATTTGTTTGGTTGGTTGGACAAACTCATAAAATTGTTACCTCGATCTAGTGGACAGAATTGTCAGAATGCATTATTACAGGAATCTTTTTATTGCTGCAAAAGGCTACTTCTTGAATATTCCAGCATGGTCAACTAGAAGTTTCAGAATCTACAATATATCTATACTCAGTCACTAGGAGCCAAACAGCTTGTGGAGTAGTTTTACTAATAATAACTATTTGTTAACCAGGTAGGCCCACTGAATAACAGTCCCTTCTCAGTGGTGACGTGGGAGCAGGATATGGTTATGTGACTCACTCAGTCACAAAGTAGGCAAATGAAGGCTGAGAGAATCATACCCTGTACTACAGAAACTATGGCTCACAGCCTTAGCCCTATGTACCGGCTACCTGTTCTCGCAGCTATTAGTCAAACAGATGATTTGCTGTGCACCTATTATAACCTCTACAGTCATCTCCGAATGTCTTCTGGAACAAAAATCTATAAAATGACTGCTACCTCAGCAGCTAAATATGTCTTAATTAGCACCATCATGTTAATCTATTCATTGGTAGTTAGTATGGTTGCAATCCAATGCACCATTGAGGAGCACAGCCTAAATTTCCAGTTACCTCAAAACACTGTCTGGTTAAGTGGCTCACTTAGGTTCACACAGTAACCAAATCCTGTACCACAGGAGCCACGGGAATTGCAGCTTACAGCTTTAATCATTTGTGCCAACTGCCATGTTATTTCTACTAATTTCTACAATATACCCATTGCAGAATAGGTCTAATTTCCGTCATCGAATTTACAGTTCACCAAACCATAAATAACTGAACTCAGTCAGCCAAAAATCCTTTTTTTGCAAAAGTACACTATGTTGAAGTTTATTTAATTGACATAGGTACTGTTTTGCTGGTAGTGGGAAATGGAAAGATATATCTCTATTTTTTTACTTTTGGTATGCCATACCAGTCCTGACGCATGACGGATGTGTTGGTAGTGTCATCTATCTTCAGGATAAGGTGCATTAATTATTGTGCAGCTCATAGCTTTGAGATGGAGATTGCACTACAGTAAGGATAAGGAATTCTACTCTTGCTGTCACTGTAGTGTGATTTCGGAGTTGGCATATATAATGTGCCGGGGATGTGTGGGGAAGTAGCCCCTATATGGTGGTGCAGGGGAGCTTGCACCACTGCAAAAATATTGGAGAATATGTTTGTTTCTTTTTTATATTTTAAGTGGTTGTCCATTTGGGGATGATTTTCAAAACAGTGTAATTTTGAATTTATGAGTTTTTGGTTGACTGTGTTTTGGTTATTTATGGTTTGGTGAACTGTAAATTTGATGAAGGAACATAGACCCGGTAGAATTACTAATGATCAGTGCATCATCACAGCCACATTCTTTGCTGAGTATAAATGCATTAATGTTAAAATCAACGCTTGCAGAATATTTTTAAAGGACTTTCATAACCATATTTGAGAGATTTTAGTGCACACAAATCAGTTTAAAGTTTCAGCCCATTTTAACTCAAAAACCATAACCATTAATATCTGAGTATATTAGCTTTTACCATTTATTCATACATTCTACCCCCTTTAAGGAATAAATAGATTAAAGCATCTTCATGCATCAGTTCTGGGTTACATAATCCTTTGATTCATGCAAAGGAAATGTAAAATCTGCAGCCTCAATTTAAGTAGTATTACAAAATGAGAATTAATTACAATAGTTTGTGTTATGGAGGCCCCCTCTGTGCTGGCCAGTTGATCAATGATCAGAATTTCAGACTTGAAAGACTGCTGATGTTTGGTCATGGTAGTTGGTCTTAGAGAAAAGCAAAATAGTGTCTGTTACATTTGTCCACATTTTCTCCACTGCCTCCCTCTTCTCCATGTTTGTTGGATCTCAGAATTGGCATGCAATTTCTGCTATGTATTTATATGGGGTGTCTGACACTGTGCTGAAAATAGATATCCTAAACCATAATACTGAGCAAAAAAGTGTTGTAATGTAAAAATGTTCAAAGGTGAAAATGTGAACTCCATGTAATCGGAACTCAAAAATGTGCTAACATGTGCACTGCAGAGGGACAAGTTCTGTACTCTTTGTTTATGCTGCTGTAGGTATTTGTTTACTATGCTACCACAATAACTGTTAAGCTAATAATACAATTAGAAAATTGTGAGTCAAAAAATTTTAAAAAATAGGAAAAATAAATTTTATGCAGATACCCCACCCATGTTGGTGGCTCCATCCCACCACTTCCTATGCTGTATGTACAAACTTGATGTTCACTGTACAGTGGAGAAAAGGGGGCCCCCAAACAGATTTCTCTGTTTGTGTAATGTAACACACTGTTGTAAAGCACATTGCAACATTAAACTTTTGAAATAAAACTCTATGGAAAAAAAACAGTGATGACATTTTAACATTTCTTTATTCAGTATTATGGCTTCAATGGTTTCAGTATATCTATTTTCAGCACAATGTCAGATATCTAAATAGACATATATATATATATATATATATATATATATATATATATATATATATATATATATATATATATATATATATATATGGTTTACTATCATAAAATCAAAGCATAAAATAAAATGTGTCTCAATGTTCGAATTTAAACATCGGAAATGGACATTTCCAATTTGTACTAATGTCGAAAACAGCTGTGTATTGTCGAAAATGTCGCGACATTTTCGCAATACAACACTCCACCATCCCGTAACTACCTACCTAACTAGCCTAAACACACAGTTATGCAGGGGCTGTCCCCTGCACCCTGTGGGGTGCTGTGCCCCACACCCCAACTTAATATTCCAACTCGAGATCGCACTACAGTGAGGAAAGGGATGTATTTCCCTAACCGCACTGTACTGCGATCCCCTCACATGAGCGAATGTTAGAATTGCGAATGCACAGTCCATTTGCAATGGTAACGTTCGCTCACATCACCTGCCGAAATATGAAGTATTCGAACATCTGTTGCACGTCGGCATTGTGATAGTAAACCTATATATATATATATATATATATATATATATATATATATATATATATATATATATATATATCAGTAGAAATATATACAGGCAAACACAAAGCTTTGGATGTATGAATTAGTCCCCACACCATGTGATGCAGGAGCGTCTGAAAAATGTTTTTGTGTCTTGTGACTTTGAGAGTGTCACTGTTTAGACTACCATCCACCTAAGGTTTTAGATGTTTTGGGATTCATTATTCTTATGTAAGTTAAATGAGACATGATTGTTCATAATGGACCCCTTGAAGTTGCATTTCTGAATGAAAGGAAGGCAACACTGTGATGGAACACAAGACAGTTCAGGAAAGAAATCAGTAACCAAGAGAGAAGGACTAAACACAATCATTCTCTTAAATCACCCATCAATGGTAAGCATGTATCAGAATAGTCTTATCAACATTATTTGCTTTACAGTTAAGCTTATGAAGAAAATCTCACAGTACACTCTTGAATTGTCATCACAAGGGATGGCCCGAATTCAGAATGGTTACCAAAAAGTATACATGATTTGTAACCTTGCAATAACCTTTATACATTCAGAAACAACCCAACCATGGTGATTTTGTATGAAGACATGTAGCACCTTGGTGTACTGTGTCCCTAGAACTGCCTGTTATAAGACAGTTACACAGCTGAGAAATTCATTGACTTATCATGGCTGCAACTGGTCACTTGTCTTAATAAACACAGCAAAAAAGCTGTGTTCATCCATCACAGGAGAAGGAAGTGCTGGGGAATTTATTGGTCAGGTAGAGTTAGCAAGTGTGTTAGTGTGTTTATGTGAAGGTGTACGTGTGTGTGTGTGTGTGTGTGTGTGTGTGTGTGTGTGTGTGTGTGTGTGTGTGTGTGTGTGTGTGTGTGAGATTTTGGGTGGCTGTCTTGCTTCCACTGACCTTACTAGTGGCAAGAGATAACTCTACAGATGTGACACCAGGGAGAACTTATCTTGCCATAACAACACTTAAACATAATAGATCAGGGGGAAATCTAGACACCATAGATATGCTATCTTGCATGCTTTAAAGGCATGTAATTAAAAACAAATGTAGTGCGTGGAACTAGTAGACACAAGGGATACTCCAAATGTTGTGTCTTAGAGGCAGCAAAAGGATTCTAACTCTCTACCCTTCCACTGATGATATTAGTCCTCTGTGCCACCAATGGAGCCCTAGAAACCAGGGATGTGATGTAAAAAAATATGAAAAGGGGAAAATGTTTCAAGTCCTGTACCCTTCCCACAGGAAACTTCAGAATTAACCCACTGTGTTAACAGATGAGCTAGTACAGCATGCATTTTTTGTAGTATTTAAGGAGGATCCAGAGCATTGTTTAATGCCTGCAACAGTTCATGAATTACAAAGGAGCAGAAAGGGAACATTAATCATGCTACTCAACCATATAGCACAGGAAATCAAGACAAAGACAAAATTAATGGTGGGCAAAATCATAGGTGGATTTTAATAAATACGTCTACAAACTTAAAAAGTCAATGGCATTACAACCTTTGCACCACCATGCATTTACAGAATGATACAATATGTGAAACTGATATCTGGCATTAATAACTGCCTGTAATTATCTGTGAATTACCAGGCAGGGAAACTGACACATTCTGACAGCACATGGACAGGTATGGGCTATGTTATGTGTGTTTGTGAGTGTGAGTGTGTGTATGAGTTTGTGTGCATGTCTGTAAGTGTGTATGTGTGTCTGCATGTGAGTGTGTGTGTATTCATGTGTATGTGTAGCATTTGTTTGTGTTTCACTGTGTGTTTGTGTATGAGAGAGTGAATGCGGGTGGGGCGGGGGAGCTGTGCCACTAAGATGCATATCTGTAACAGTAACAGTACTTGGAACACATCTAGAGCCTGTTTACTGCATTTTCAGTGTTGCACTTAATTTAAAATTGTTGTTTTCTCTAAAAACTGCATTTTACCTGGTTTGGGCATAGCACTCAAGTGTGGGGTCATTTATTGCACTGTTGTGATTATTTTGCTGCTTGTGTATCTCTGCTACCTTTAAACTACAACAAAAAGAAAAAAAAAACAAAAAAAATCTTGCTTTTTTCCCACTTTCTAAAAGTTAAAAAAGTTCAGTTACAGATTTGCTGTTCTGAACTGTTTGGAAGTTTCTAGACGGCCAGTGCTTGCTTGGGCTAAAGGGAAGTCTCTGTGTTCACCAGTGGGAGTGGTTAACACTGAACAGACTGCCTGTCGCTGGAGGAGTTGTTACTACCTAGATTAGAAGCTGTAGTTTTATTGTCCATTTTGGGTCAGTTCTAAACGCCTTGATCTCTCACTCTTAAAACCCGGCTGCCTTGTGGTTTTGGCATCTTTTCAGGCTTGCTAGTTGTTGCTGAAGCATCTACCAAGGGGAGAAAACACTGACAGAAGAAAAGGAGCCACTTTTGTGATTTTAAGTATTTTCTTCTGATTTTTTGTTAGGTTTTACTGCTTTGCTGCCTACTTTGTGGCATTTTCTGGCTTGCTAAAGTTTATGTCTGTAACAGTAACAGTACTTGGAACACGTCTAGAGCCTGTTTACTGCATTTCCTGTGTTGCACTTAATTTAAAATCGTTTTTTTTCTCTAAAAACTGCATTTTACCTGATTTTGGCCTAGCACTCAAGTGTAGGGTCATTTATTGCACTGTTGTGATTATTTTGCTGCTTGTGTATCTCTGCTACCTTTAAACTACAACAAACAGAAAAAAAAGTCTTGCTTTTTTCCCACTTTCTGAAAGTTAAGAAAGTTCAGTTACAGATTTGCTGTTCTGAACTGTTTGGAAGTTTCTAGAAGGCCAGTGCTTGCTTGGGCTAAAGGGAAGTCTCTGTGTTCACCAGTGGGAGTGGTTAACACTGAACAGCCTGCCTGTCCCTGGAGGAGTGGTTACTACCTAGAAGCTGTAGTTTTATTGGCCATTTTGGGTCAATTCTAACCTCCTTGATCTCTCTCTCTTAAAACCCGGCTGTCTTGTGGTTTTGGCATCTTTTCTGGCTTGCTAGTTGTTGCTGAAGCATCTACCAAGGGGAGAAAACACTGACAGAAGAAAAGGAGCCACTTTTGTGATTTTAAGTATTTTCTTCTGATTTTTGTTAAGTTTTACTGCTTTGCCGCCTACTTTTTGGCATTTTCTGGCTTGCTAAAGTTTATATCTGTAACAGTAACAGTACTTGGAACACATCTAGAGCCTGTTTACTGCATTTCCTGTGTTGCACTTAATTTAAAATCGTTTTTTTCTCTAAAACTGCATTTTACCTGATTTTGGCCTAGCACTCAAGTGTAGGGTCATTTATTGCACTGTTGTGATTATTTTGCTGCTTGTGTATCTCTGCTACCTTTAAACTACAACAAAAAGAAAAAAAACAAAAAAATCTTGCTTTTTTCCCACTTTCTGAAAGTTAAGAAAGTTCAGTTACAGATTTGCTGTTCTGAACTGTTTGGAAGTTTCTAGAAGGCCAGTGCTTGCTTGGGCTAAAGGGAAGTCTCTGTGTTCACCAGTGGGAGTGGTTAATACTGCACAGCCTGCCTGTCCCTGGAGGAGTGGTTACTACCTAGAAGCTGTAGTTTTATTGGCCATTTTGGGTCAATTCTAAACTCCTTGATCTCTCTCTCTTAAAACTCGGCTGCCTCATGGTTTAGGTGCTTTTCAGGCTTGCTAGTTTTTGCTGAAGCACCTACCAAGGGGAGAAAACACTGAGAGAAGAAAAGGAGCCACTTTTGTGATTTTAAGTATTTTCTTCTGATTTTTTTGTTAAGTTTTACTGCTTTGCCGCCTACTTTTTGACATTTTGGGGCTTGCTAAAGTTTATATCTGTAACAGTAACAGTACTTGGAACACATCTAGAGCCTGTTTACTGCATTTCCTGTGTTGCACTTAATTTAAAATTGTTTTTTTCTCTAAAAACTGCATTTTTCCTGATTTTGGCCTAGCAGTCAAGTGTGGGTCATTTATTGCACTGTTGTGATTATTTTGCTGCTTGTGTATCTCTGCTACCTTTAAACTACAACAAAAAGAAAAAAAAAAATCTTGCTTTTTCCCACTTTCTGAAAGTTAAGAAAGTTCAGTTACAGATTTGCTGTTCTGAACTGTTTGGAAGTTTCTAGAAGGCCAGTGCTTGCTTGGGCTAAAGGGAAGTCTCTGTGTTCACCAGTGGGAGTGGTTAACACTGAACAGCCTGCCTGTCCCTGGAGGAGTGGTTACTACCTAGAAGCTGTAGTTTTATTGGCTATTTTAGTTCAATTCTAAACTCCTTGATCTCTCTCTTAAAACTTCGGCTGCCTCATGGTTTAGGTGCTTTTCAGGCTTGCTAGTTTTTGCTGAAGCACCTACCAAGGGGAGAAAACACTGAGAGAAGAAAAGGAGCCACTTTTGTGATTTTAAGTATTTTCTTCTGATTTTTTTGTTAAGTTTTACTGCTTTGCCGCCTACTTTTTGACATTTTGGGGCTTGCTAAAGTTTATATCTGTAACAGTAACAGTACTTGGAACACATCTAGAGCCTGTTTACTGCATTTCCTGTGTTGCACTTAATTTAAAATTGTTGTTTTCTCTAAAAACTGCATTTTTCCTGATTTTGGCCTAGCAGTCAAGTGTGACGTCATTTATTGCACTGTTGTGATTATTTTGCTGCTTGTGTATCTCTGTTACCTTTAAACTACAACAAAAAGAAAAAAAAATCTTGCTTTTTCCCACTTTCTGAAAGTTAAGAAAGTTCAGTTACAGATTTGCTGTTCTGAACTGTTTGGAAGTTTCTAGAAGGCCAGTGCTTGCTTGGGCTAAAGGGAAGTCTCTGTGTTCACCAGTGGGAGTGGTTAACACTGAACAGCCTGCCTGTCCCTGGAGGAGTGGTTACTACCTAGAAGCTGTAGTTTTATTGGCCATTTTAGTTCAAATCTAAACTCCTTGATCTCTCTCTCTTAAAACCCTACAACTCTCTTTTTGCGTGGTTTTGCACACTGAGCAGCATTGTGCAGCGCCGCCTAAACAAGTTTAAACTATTCCAGGCTCCACAAAGTCTGCTCTTCACTTTTTCCCTTAGAACTGTTCAAACTCTCAAAGTAATCACTCTATTCTCTTTGTAAAGCCCTGCACTTGCTCAGCTCTTATAAGGAAACACTAACTAACTAAAGCACTACACCCTCCTTGACTTCTCATAAGTATTAGGCTCCCGATTGGTCCTTCCTGATCAAGTGAAAAATCAGTTCCCTTCCCTAATCTGATCAGTAAAAAAACAGTTCCCTATACTAATCTGGTATGTCCAAGGGTCAGCTTCAAGGTTACTCTCCAGTCCAGCTGGTGAATCTGGGAAGTTTGAGGCAATGTTACAATTGCCTTATGTTCACAGACAATTCTCTCCTCCTTCTAACAAACTCTAATACATGTGAGAGATGCAGTTACACAGCCAAACTGGAGGCAGAGCTCTCTCAACCCAAGACTGGCACAGTCAGTCAGGAGGAAAAGGTAACCACCCACACCACAAATCCAGTCTCACACAGACCTATTGCATCTGCATACCCAACACATAAACACACAAAAACATACTCGGAGGCTCTAAATAAAAATCTGCCTAAACAGCAAAGACCTCCTAAGCAGATATCCAAGCAACAGCCACCCCTCAACAATACCCATGAATCACATATCTCACAAAATCAGTGTGCCTCACAATCACAGCCCTTAAGGCCAAACAACACACCAAATACACTTGGTATAGGGGACTCTATTGTCCGGCACACTGACGTCCCACTCACCAGACTGAACAAGGAGAAGGTCACTGTAAGCTGCCTGTCAGGTGCCAGGATCTGCCACATAATGTAAGCACTCAGGTCACTCCAAAGCAAGTACAAGTATGACTCCGTCATTGTCCATGCTGGTGTGAATGACCGGAGACGTACCTCCCTGGACTACATGAAAAGAGACATAGAGGAGCTCTCTGACCATGTAGCCCAGGCTGGTATGACCCTGACCTTGAGTAGCATCTTGACCTCAAAAAGAATGATGCCACAGTATAAAGACAACATGATCAGTTTCAACAATTGGCTAAAGTATTGGTGTCATTCAAAGGGGATCCAGTGTCTGTCAGCCAGGGATGACATGCTCGACAAGCCACATTGCTTCACTAGGGATGGCTTGCACCTGTCACTCTTAGGCTTTCGTATACTGGTCAAGGCTCTTGCCACCCCCATGGTGTCTTTTTAGGCAAGGCTCAAAGGACAATCCCACCTCCATAGACAACCCAAGGATAAAAAAACTAAAGGTAATGCTACTCAATGCCAGAAGTCTAAACCTCAAGATGCACACACTCGAGGCTCTCCTCAGTATGGAGAAAATCGATGTCTGTGCAGTAACAGAAACCTGGTTCAAGTCTCCTGAGAGCACCCCAGCACTACCAGGTTATAACTCATACCATGCGTTTCGGCTCCAAAACTCGGACCGAAGCACAATAGGAGGGGGAGTATCTGTATTCATCAAAGACACCTACACCTCCAGGTTAGTGGCACTGCACGAAGCATCAGAAACCATCCATGTGCAACTAACAGCGGGCAAAACTGCCTTTCAGTTTGTAGCCTGCTACAGAACACCCTCCTTATTACAGGAACCCCACTTGGAATTCCTGAGAACACTGGAGAATATGAAGGTCTCTCCAAACACTATGTTATTGGGTGACTTCAACTACCCAAAAATTGACTGGGAAAACTACTCAAGCCCAAACACCCTCGCCCAATGGTTCCTTGAATTTATAAACTCTAACGCAATGGAACAACTGGTCACCACTCCCACAAGAGGGAACAACATATTGGACCTGGTCATCACCAACATGGGGACTCTATGTTCCACACCAGAGGTAAACCCCTCATTGGTAAGATCAGACCATAAACAAATTTCCCTGGACATCCATATCCCGTCCCCACCTCCAGCCAAGGAAATCACTGTAAAGAATTTCTCAAAAGCCAACTTTGCACTTCTCAAGACTGAGGTGGAATCCTTCAAAGCCCCTGGGCCAGAGGATAATACAGCCCTATCCGCAGAATCCCTTACAAATGCATTCTATGAGCACCTGCAGGAATGCATGGATCTTGCTATCCCAAATAAAACCAAGACTCACTCCTCCAAAAAACAGGAGACCGGTCTGGTGGACCCCTGCTTTTCAGCTGTGAAACATTTCTGCAGTTTGTTCTAAGTAGTGGGGATATTTGTAGCATTTCCATATTCAGGCTTGTATTTGGGCCTAGTGTTTGTGGAGGCTGTGTGTCTGAGCACATATTCAGAGACATTGGTTTGGCCAAAGCCATCAGGCATTTCTGTGAGAGAGAATTGTTTGAGGTCATTGGCTGACTGAGGTCACCTGGACTACAGCTTAGACTAAGCACCTCATTGGTTCTTTTGAGATTTCTTTCTTAAAAGCTGTCTCAGGTTTCAACTTTCTGTTACCTAAGAAGTTCAGTTGTGAATGCTCTGCCATTTCACAGTGAACTGATTGAAGGAAGGACACTGAGGAAACTCGGAGCTATAATATATAACATTAAGTATCCTGTTTTTTGTTTATTTTGTTCTTTATTTCTTTGTTATTTATAGCACTTTGTGTACTGTGTATTTTTCTAGCTAGTTTCACTGTGTGTGAGGTATTAACTGGAAATTGTCCACCTTTATTAAGCATCTGTTAGGTTGTTTGTTTCTGTTAACTGGTTACAGTAAACTCTTTTTTTCTAGAGGCTCCTTTAGCTGTTTAAAACTTTCATTTAAAGGCTCACTGCTGCTTTTCAGCTGTGAAACATTTCTGCAGTTTGTTTCCCACCCTGCTGGTATAGTGTTTTTATAGTTGGTGGCTTTGCAGTTGCCCGCCCCTAGTGTAAATTTGATCTGGGACCCTCCTCCCAGTCTAGTGTCATTACCCCATTCTACCCAGTACAGGGAGAACATTTGAGAAGGCCAATCAGCTTAGTTTCGGCTACTCCTTTCTCTCTTTCCACTAAAAAAAAAAAAAAAAAAAAAATTTATCTGCTTTTACTGTATTTGTGTTTTTTCCTACTTTATTTTGCTTTTGCATCATCTTAAAAGTACTCAATTGTATTTATTACTGCTTGGTTTAACTTATTCTAAGCCTTTTAGTTTAAGCACTTGGGCTTTAGACCAGTTGTTTTACATTAGGAAGGTTTGTGGGCTGCACTGTGGTGGCAGGACAGGTAGCTTACATCCTTCTAAGTTGGGAACTGCTGATTGAGGGCTCAGTGTCTGTTATTCTAAAAGTATATTAGTTCTGGTTTAAGCACCTGGGCTTCAGGCCAGTTATTTTACATTAAGAAGGTTCGTGGTCTGCACACTTGTGGGAGAAGAGGCTGGACTCTGCCCTTCTGAGCTGGGAATTTCTGATTAAAGGCATATAGTGCCTGCATATTTGAACTATTTCTTACTGTAATTGGTACACCTTGTTTGCTGTAGCAAAGACTAGATCCAGGCCTGCTGAATCTAGTTTTGTTTGTATGCTTGTTATTTCCCTGAAAAGCTAATTCCACCTAAAATGTGTCTTTTCAGCGCTTCTGTGGATCCCTAGTGATATCTGCATTGCTTACTGTCTTTATTTCCTTGTTTCACTTGAAAGAAAGTTACTGTTTGTCATTTTTGCATTTAAGTTACCTGGCACTTGCTCACTAAAGCAATTATATAAGTCAGCACTAAAAAATTAAAAGCACTACACCCTCACAAACTCCCCCTGGAGTATCTTGCTCTCCATTGGCCATTTGTTTTCAATTATAAAGAAATTCCCAATACTATTCTAGCATGTCCAAAGGTCAGTTGTCAATCTCCTCTCCAGTCCAGCTGGTGAATCTGGGAATCTTGAGGCAATGTTACAACTGCCTCATGTACACAGACAACCCTCTCCTCCTCCCAACAAATTCCAACACATGTGAGAGATGCAACCATATAGCCAAACTGGAGGCTAAGCTCTCTCAACTCAGTACTGGCGTAATCAGTCAGGAGGAGAAGGAAACCACACTCACTACAATTCCAGTCTCACATAGACCTACCACGACAGCAAACCAAATGCATAAACACACAAAAACATACTTGGAGGCTCTAAATAAAAATCTGCCTAAGCAGCAGAGACCTCCAAAGCAGACACCCAAGCAACCGCTACCCCAAAACAAAACACGTGCAACACATAGCTCACAAAGCCAGTGTGCCGAACAGTCACAGCCTTTAAGGCTAAACAACACACCTGATACACTTGTAATAGGTGACTCTATCATCAGGCACACTGACGTCCCACTCACCAGGCTGAACAAGGAGAAGGTCACGGTGAGCTGCCTGTCGGGTTCTAGGATCCGCCACATAAGACAAGCACTCAGGTCACTCCAAGGCAAGTACAAATATGACTCAGTCATTGTCCATGCTGGTGTGAATGACCTGAGACATACCTCCCTGGACTACATGAAAAGAGACATAGAGGAGCTCTCTGAGCATGTAGCCCAGGCCGGTATGACCCTGACCTTGAGTAGCATCTTACCCTCACCAAGAATGATGCCACAGTATGAAGACAAGATTATCAATTTCAACAATTGGCTTAAGTATTGGTGTCATTCAAAGGGGATCCAATGCCTGTTAGCCTGGGATGACATGCTCGACAAGCCACGATGCTTCGCTAGGGACGGCTTGCACTTGACACCCCTGGGCTTTCGGATATTGGCAAAGGCTCTTGCTACCCCCATAGTGCCTTTTTAGGCAAGGCTCAAAAGACAAACCCACCTCCATAGGTATCACATGGGATAAGAAACTAAGAGTAATGCTACTCAACGCCAGAAGTCTAAACCTCAAGATGCATGCACTCGAAACTCTCCTTAGCATGGAGAACATCGATATCTGTGCAGTAACAGAAACCTAGTTCAAGGCTCTCGAGCACCCCAGTACTACCAGGTTATACCTCATACCATGCTTTTCAGCCCCAAAACTTGGACTGAACCACAAAAGGAGGGAGTATCAATATTCGTCAAAGATACCCACACCTCCAGGTTGGTGGCACAGCAAGAAGCATCAGAGACTATCCATGTGCAACTAACAGTGGGTAAAACTGCCTTCCAGTTTATAGCCTGCTACAGACCACCCTCCCAAACCCAGGAACCCCACTTGGCCTTCCTGAGAACACTGGAAAATATGAAGGTCTCTCCAAACACCATTATATTGGGTGACTTCAACTACCCAACCATAGACTGGGAGCATTACTCTAGCTCCAACACCCTAGCCCAAAGGTTCCTAGAATTTATAAACTCAAATGCTATGGAACAACTTGTTACCACTCCCACAAGAGGGCAAACATACTGGACCTGATCATCACCAACATGGGGACTCTATGCTCTAGACCAGAAGTGTATCCCTCACTGGTAAGATCAGACCATAAACTAATCTCACTGGATATTCACATCCCGACCCCACCCCATGCCCAGAAAACCACAGTGAAAAACTTCTCTAAAGCAAATTTCACACTCCTCAAAACCAAGGTGGAATCCTTCAAAGCCTCCGGGCCTGTGGATAATGCCCAGACTGCAAAATCCTTTATAAACGCATTCTATGAACACCTTCAGGAATGCATGGATCATCACAATCCCAAATAAAACCAAGATCCAATCCTCCAAAGGTAGATGTCCTGTCTGGTGGACCCCAGCCATAAACAAACTATACAATAGAAGGAGGAAGCTACTACATGATAGAGCAAAATCCCAAAAGGGAAGGCATCTCTGATCAGTATTAGCAAAAACTACGGGCACTCATAAAATCGTCTAAGGCCAGCTTCGAGAGAAAAATTGCACAGGACACTAAGGATAATCACAAGGCTTTCTTTAGTTATGTTAGGAACCTGGGTGGAAATTCCCAGATATGCTCAGAATTAGTCCAAAATGACAAAAATACACGAACCCACAGACATTGCCAACATCCTAGCTGACAGGTTCAGCACAAACTTCTCCCCTCCCACCAAAGGGCTAATATCTATCCCAGCAGAGTGCTGCCCCCCTGACATCTCAGATGCTCAGGTAAGAGCTGCCCTCTCCAAAGCAAGAAACACAGCATCAATGGGACCAGACGGTGTCCCGTTCTGCGTCCTACATGAACTCCAAGAAGAGCTAAACCCAAACCTAAAACTACTGTTCAATCTCAGCCTTACTACAGGATATGTACCCAAAGAGTGGCGTATAGCAACAGTGGTCCCTCTCCACAAAGGTGGTGCCTCAACAGATCCTGGAAACTATTGCCCCATAAGTCTCACTAGCTTGGTCTGCAAAACTATGGAAAGGATCATCATGGACCTTATAAATAAAGATATTGGGGACCTGCAGACACTGGATCCTACCCAGTTTGGCTTTGTTAAGGGCAGATCCTGCCTCTTGAACCTGGTCGATTTCTTTGAAACAGTCACCAAGGCCATTGACAAGGGAAGGTGGTCCACACAGCCTACCTGGACCTCGCAAAAGCCTTTGATACAATACCCCACTCGGGCATTATAGATAAGCTCACCAGCTTAAATATAAACCCCTATGTCACAGATGGGTTGCAAACTGGCTCAAGGACAGAACCCACATGGTTAGAATAGCTGGAGCCATGTCAGACTCCAAACCAGTTACAAGTGGCGTCCCACAAGGCTCAGTCCTGGGACCTCTCTTGTTCGGTATATATTTCTCAGAGGTACAGGCCAACATGGAAGGACTGTGGCTGACCAAGTTCGCAGATGACTGCAAACTGGGCGCCATAATAGACTCTCCAGCCGACACAAGCATCCTCCAAAAGGGCCTCATAGAAACAGACAACTGGTGCCAGAGCCATGGCCTCAAGCTAAATGCCAAAAGTGTATAGTCATCCCTTTGGCAAAACAAAGTGCCCACAAATTACCACATAGGTGGTAATCCATTAAGTACAGAAGAAGTAATTAGGGACCTGGGGACCCAAGTTGATAGCAATCTCTCATTTGACAACCACGTGGCCAAAGTGGTTAGAAAAACATTTTATATAGCCCACCTAATCATGAAGGGATTCACATCTTGATCAGGGGAGGTCATCATGCCTCTTTACTCATCCCTCATCAGGCCCATAATTGAGTACAATGCCCCTTTTGGGATGTACCTTACCAGACACCTGCAACAACTGGAAAGACCCCAAAAGTACCTCACCAAGAGTATCAAGGGGCTCAAACAGATGCCGTATGCTGCCCGGTTAAAGAAACTCCAGCTCTACTCAGTGGCATACCGCCTGCTCAGAAGCGATCTGTGCCTGATGTATAAAGCCATGTCCAACCTGGAATTAATGGACATGCTGCACCTCAGAAAATCCAAATCCCATCGAGCTACGCGCTCGAGGGACTTGAACCTCAGCACTGAAATAAATAGGACATGCTGGAGGGACAGATTCATAACCCAGAGGCTCCCTTCACTCTGGAATAAAATCCCAGTCCAGGTTAGGCAGAGTCCCTCATTGACTCTCTTCAAGAGGAATCTTGATGAGTGGATGGGAGATCGTAGGTTTACCCCGGGTATCACTTCTGTGTCACTGTTAGACAGAGGCACAGTATACTAACCTTGAAAAAGGGCATAGCAAAATTAATTTAATATGGGTGGCGAAAGCCATACACACTCTGGCTAGGCTTATAAATGCCCTAGGGCAGATAGCCTAGTATGAACCTATGAACCTATGAACAACAGAAGGAGGAAGCTACTACATGAATGAGCAAAATCCCCAAAAGGGAAGGCATCTCTGATCAGTATTAGCAAGAAACTTTGATCCCTCATAAAATCATCAAAGGCCAGTTTCGAAAGAAAAATTGCCCTAGACACTAAAGATAATCACATGGCCTTCTTTAGTTATGTCAGGAACATGGGCGGAAACTCACAGATATGCTCTGTTGCATAACAGTACAAAATATACCAAACCTACAGACATAGCCAACATCCTGGCAGACAAATTCAGCACAAACTTCTCTCCCCCCCCCCCCCAAAGGAGCAAATGCCTATCCCAACTGAATGTAACCTCCCTGACATCACAGATGCACAGGTGAAAGCTGCCCTCTCCAAAGCAAAAACACAGCATCTATGGGACCGGACGGTGTCCCAGGCTGTGTCTTACACGAGCTCCAAGAAGAACTGAACCCTCACATTAAGTCACTGTTCAAACTTAGCCTTACTATAGGATATGTACCCAAAGAATGGCGTACAGCTACAGTGGTCCCACTCCACAAAGGTGGCGCCACAACGGACCCCGGAAACTATCGCCCCATAAGCCTGACTAGTCTGGTCTGTAAAGCTATGGAGCGTATTATCATGGAACTCATAAACAAAGACATTGGGAGCCTCCAGACACTGGACCCTACCCAATTCGGCTTTGTTAAGGGCAGATCTTACCTCTTAAACCTAGTTGATTTCTTTGAAACAGTTACTAAAGCCATAGATGAGGGCAAGGTAGTCCACACAGCCTACCTGGACCTCGCAAAAGCCGTCGACACAATACCCCACTCGGGCATCATAAATAAGCTTACCAGCTTAAATATCAACCCCTATATCACAAGATGGGTTGCAAACTGGCTCAGAGATAGAACCCACATGGTCAGAATCGCAGGTGCATGTCCAAATCCAAACCAGTTACAAGTGGCGTCCCACAGGGCTCAGTTCTGGGACCTCTCTTGTTCGGTATATACTTCTCTGAGGTTCAGGCTAACACGGGGGATTATGGCTGACAAAGTTCACAGATGACTGCAAACTGGGGGCCATAATTGAATCTCCAGCTGACTCAAGCATCATCCAAAAGGGTCTCACAGAGATGGATGCTTGGTGCCAGAGCCATGGCCTCAAGCTAAATGCTAAAAAGTGCATAGTCATCCCTTTTGGGAAAAACAAGGTGCCCACAAATTACCACATAGGTAGTAATCCATTAAGTACAGAAGAAGTAATTAGAGATTTGGGGACCAAAGTAGATAGTAATCTCTCCTTTGATAATCACATTGCTAAAGTGGTTAGAAAGACCTTCTATATAGCCCACCTTATCATGAAAGGGTTCGTATCTAGATCAAGAGAGGTCATTGTGCCCCTCTACTCATCACTCATCAGGCCCATAATTGAATACAATGCCCCTTTTGGGATGTACCTTACCCGACACCTGCAGCAACTGGAAAGACCCCAAAAGTACCTCACCAAGAGGATCATGGGTTACAAACAGATGTCCTATGCAGCTCGACTAAAGAAACTCCAGCTCTAGTCAGTTGCTTACTGCCTACTCAGAGGCGATCTATGCCTGACGTACAAAGCCATGTCAAACCCAGAATTAATGGACATGCTCCACCTCAAAAAATCCAAGTCCCTTAGAGCTACACGCTCCAGGGACCTAAACCTCAGCATAAAAATAAATAGGACATGCTGGAGGGACAGATTAATTTCCCAGAGGCTCCCCTCACTCTGGAATAGAATCCCAATTCATGTTAGACATAGCCCCTCGCTGACCCTCTTCAAGTGAAATCTGGACGCGTGGATGGGAAATCGCAAATTCACTCCTGGGATCTCTTCTGTGTCCCTGCTAGACAGAGGCACAGTAAACTAATCTTAAAAGGGTACCTTCTGTGACCTGCTTTACAGAGGCACAGTAGGCTAATCTAATAGGGAGGCAGATGCCAGATACACTCTGGCTAGGCTTATAAATGCCCTAGGGCAGAAAGCCTATTATCTACCTATGAACCTATGAACCTATGGGTTAAAAGTGCTAACCACTGCATGAAAGTGCTGATCTGTACTCACAGGAATTAACAGCAATTCAAAGAAATGCAAATTAGCTGATAATGAACTCTTTTTCTCATTGCAGATAATGTGTCTCTGAATCACAAAATACTTTCTTATGGAAACAGAACCATTTTACTGTAGCCCTAACCACAAGTGGTGGGGATCATTCTTAATACCCAAGATTATTTGGTATCTCCATATCTGCAGACTTTAATTTTAATTAAATCTCTACAGTTAAAGTGAATATTGTTGGCCGCTATGCTTATGGTTCCTATTCTGCATGCAAATTCATAAAAATACTGATTTCTTTAAACACCCAGCTATGTGTTGACTGCACAAGTACTTTACTTTGTGTACTTCTGCTAAAGGCAATCTAACTAATGTCTTCATTTGTAAGCACAGTCATTGCTATGCAAGAAAATCAACAAAAGGCATTTAAGATGCAAGCACTTGAACACCATCATATAAGTTAGCTAAACATACTGTGGATTGCAGTAATTATGGTTTTGAACATATTTTTAGTTAGCATTTACATATCTATATAAATAATATTAGTGATGACAAGTCTAGATGCATGTTGCAGTTATGTTTGCAATGTAATGTTTATTCTGGCCTGACGTAATAACTGTTTAATGTAGGGCAAAGGCTGAGATGAAGATAGCACAGACTAATACATTATTATAACTGTTCTATTGAATGACGTTTTTGAAAGACTACTTAATATATCCTGTAATGTACTTGTAATAAAATATAAACTGAAGGACTGCAAGACTGTGCTCTGTGTTGTAATTTAAAGTCAATGGTAAATATTTATCAGATTGGAATTTTTGTAAAGCTTTTTTTTATTTTGATTAATGTAGTAATTTATGTAGCAACACAACACTACTTACGGAGTAGTTTGGGATGCTGCAGTTGTAATTACATCAGATATGAATAAATTGTACCCTCTTCTTTCCTTTCTGTAGAACAAATATGATCAACAAGACCAACAAGACCAAGATCTAGTCTGTTTGCAGTTAAAAGCATTCTCTAGAGTCTGCTTGCTCCTTGATCTGTTTAAAACTTTCATTTAGTGGCTACAGCTAGTAGCTGTAATAGTTTTAGTTTCCCATCCCCATCTCTTATACTTGGTGGATTTGCAGTTGCTCGTCCATACTGTATATTTGATCTGGGACACTCCTCCCAGTCTAGTGACATTAGTTCATTCAATCTAATAGAGAGAGAACATTTGTGAAGGCCAACCCACTCAGATTCTTAACCTTGAATTAACTTCTGTTCCAGCTTTCTCCATTTCCACTTTACTGAAAAAAAAAAAATCTAAGCTTGTTTCCCCCCTTTCCTGTAACAAGTCTAGTCCAGATACAGATTTGCTGTATCTAGGACTGTTTGATGATCCAAAAAGGATTACAGTTCAAAATAGTGATACTCTTTACCTTTTACAACATTCTTAAACGTATTTTTTCATGGAGGCCTATGAACCCTTGATTTAGGAACAGTTCCCCTTCAACACTCAGTCTCTATAGTAACCAAATCTCAGGTCAGCCAAACTTAAAAAAGAGGAAACTTGGACAACAAAAATAAAACTCACCTTCTCCCTTTCTTATTCTTTCACACCAAAAGAGAATACAAAGCATCTTGTATTACAAACGTTCCTAATGTACAGAAACACCAGCTACAAGAACTTGTAAATCATCCAAAGGTGACTTTCTGAGACCTGATTTTATACCAAGCAAACAAATTACAGATTTCCTACATCGCTAGCTAGAAATAAACTCAGATACTGCAACTTGTAGACTTCTTCAAATTTCTCTAACAAATGAAGTTAGATTTCTCCTCTTCTTATTGACTTTCATATGACCACATACTTATGTGAGTTGGTAAGAAACAGTTACCTTAGTCTGATTACTTATCAATGCTATCTACAAAGACATTAAGGGAATGCATCCCTACACCAGTCCTCCCAGTTCATTACTGTTCTGTTTCCTTGTCTCATATGAGTCCACATTATATCACCTTGTGCTTCTATTGTTTTACATTTTAACTGTGACACTTCCTCATCTCCAAGTAACTGCATTTATATATATATATATATATATATATATATATATATATATATATATGTGTGTGTGTGTGTCCCATATTGATGTCACCTTGTGGTATATGCAATATTTGCAGTATTCCATCCTTCCCTCCATCCTTCCTTCCTTAATATTTCCAGTCAACTGGGAGTTTCTTCTTATGTCATTGACCAGTCTCCATTTCTATGAAAGCCTTTAACAATGCCTTGATAAGTTTTGACAAAGATCACTTAGAGGTCATCCCTACCCGTGGATGCTTTATTATGCATGGGAAGGAGCTGACAAATGTCATATCCTTCCAGAGTGGACACAACTGGTGAATTGGCAGATGGATTCATAGAATGCTATCTGACTCTCCTAACCTATGTTCCTCTTCTACTTGGAAAGTTAAATGTAGTGAGTGATACAGGTCAGCAAAATCTCATTCTTCAAGATTTTTTTTTTTTAATTTTTGTTCAGTCCATCCTTTAGTTTATCTTGAAATATTACTAAGTGAATGTTTAGAAACCCAGTAAGAAATGTATTAGTAGACTGTAAGATGAAAATATGGGAAGAGTATAGTGCAGACAAAAATCACACACTGGTCATAATATACAGATTCCATTCAGATGACAGGATACTTACAAGCTTGGTGCCATGACACTTGTAAAAGATTAAAACTGATTTAGAAAAGTCAGATTAATGACCTCAAATATGGCTATAGAAATTTGGTTCCAAACATACAAAAAATGCATAAGGGGAATAATGACCTGCGGCATCAGTACACAAGAGCAAAGAAAGATTTAACTCTTACAGGAGAAGGAATAGTCTTGGGAGCACTCCTGATGCTCTAACTCAGTCTGAAAAGCAAATATCAAGAGAGGTACACGATTAGTATATGTAGGAAGATACATCTCTAAAGACAAAAAAATGCTTTAGCTACAGTTGACCAAGATCAAATTTTTGAGCAAAGGTGTACAAATCACAAAACATCAAGACAAAACTTCAGTAACTGTTTCCCATAAGAAATAACTGTAGTTGTGGTTTCCATGAGTGCGACAGAAGTGACTTCTTTGTTCTGAGGGATTTCTCCCTTCCTCATGTTTATGTGATTGCAGAAAAGGTATAAGTCACATCAGGGCATGTGTGTGACTTACCCCTATATTAAATGGAATAGTGGGGCTGTCCCCCAGGAAGAAAGACTTCTAGGTTGAAGTTTTGTTCTTTAGATATTTGGGCATTAGTGTTCTCCAATGTACTTCCTTGACATTTTTTAGTCTGCATTTCATCAATATGGAAAATTCATAGATGCCTTATGGAATATTGTGCACACTTTTAAAGGATTCCTTCCCCCTAGGAAATTGACAGGATGAATTCAGGATGCAGAAGAGAATAAAAGAGATGTAGCATTTTCTCTGAAAGTCATGTATCGTAAAGAATACAGGAACTTAATGATACATTCAGTGTATACATAGTTGAACATATAATAGAAACATTTAAGCATCTGATGTAACTCCAAATTTTCTAAGTGTGTAAACTGTTTATCAAATAAAGAGACATACCAGAAAAACAGGGCACATTTTGATGATACTAGATGGAAGGCTTAATTGATGAAAAACAAAGCATTGTTTTCACATTAAGAATGGTTGGCAATTGAAACAGCTTCCATGATGACAAACTGTATAAAAAACTGAATTCAAGAATGTGTTGGAGAAATAAATGGCAATTTTTAAATCTGACAGAAGAAAAAAGAAGCAAGTTGTTTATTAAGAGGGGTCTGCATATTATTCAAAAGTATTAAAACGGTCAAACTAGAATTTAGGTCAGTCAGCCCTGATTTCCTTTTAAGAATTGTCTTGCAGTGAGACTTTAACATTGTGACTGCCCTTTCCAACTCTCTATGGTCTTTTGGCATACACGTTTGGCTTCTCAGTTTTGTAAGTTTTTGTTTTTTTTGGCCCAAAGACGTTTTTGTTTTACTGTCTCTCAATTACTTATTGTAAATGTCAGTGTTCTGCTGATAGTGGTTCATATTTATTTAACTTTCTTGTGCTATGATTTCTAACTAAAGCTGATTAAAGCTTTTGGGAATTTTTGCATCTTTCAAGGTGCTTTGTTATTTATTTTAATGTTCCATAAAATATGTCTATTAAAGTCTTGAGCACGTTTTTAAGTTTTTCTTCACTGCAGCTTGTATGCTATGCTAGAATGGGCATTGACTATATGTTGGCATGGGAATGCTTGCTACCTTGTTTTGCAAGTGGTAGAAGACAATAGTCTGTTGATAGTTGAGCAATACTATCCCTACTCTGACTGAAGGGGTGTAGTACAGTTCTGCTCCAAGACATAATTCTGTTTACCATTTATATGAGCTGCTCATAAAGGAAATGCCTGGAATTCTGTTAATAATTACAGGTCTACAATCCTGGCTGAAGGGCTGTTGTGAAATTCTGGAAATGATGTTAATTTTCCAAATTACTAAACACTTAACCACATCTAATAAAATGACCATTTGTACTGATCTTCATCAAGACAGGCCTTTTAAAGAAAATGCCAAAAAAAATGGGTGCTATTTTAAGCCTGTGATTCATGCCTTTGAACACATAACGATAGACATAGTTTATGGGGTTCTATCCAAAAATATCCATAATGTCATGTTACTGTGTTAAATAGCTGAGTGTGATTCTGTTCAGTTAAGTATCATGACTGGCATAGTGCTGGCAAGGCAGGAAAATGACTGCAAGAGAAATGATTGCAGCTGAAATGATTGTGATATAGCAGGCTTAAATGATACTCATTCATGAAAAAAAAAAAAAACTTCATATATCCATAATTGACAGAACAGAGAAGCATAACCACAGTGCCACCTCAGTTTGTCATATAAATGGGGTGCAAAAGGAGATATGGAAAAGCCAGAGAAGGAGCAAAAGCAAACAAAATAACACAGACAGGGGTAGCCTGAAAGAAAGACAGGTGTTGTGATGAAGGGCATATTTTTTGCAGGTCAGGTGTCCAATTTACATTTTGTAGGAAGAAGGGTAACGTGGCATGTATCAAGAAGCACGTGAAGACACTAAAGTAAGAACAGAGAACATAGTATGTGCAGAGAAGCATAAAAGGCAGATAAAGAAAGACACTGGGGATACGAACACAAAAGGGGTCAGAAGTGAAAAGGTGCAGACTGACAGAAGATAGGCAAATGGTGAGAGGAAGGACTGGATAACAAATATGGTATAGCAACTGACACAAGGACCTGGAAAACCATATTAGAGGATAAGGTGAGGTACAGAGGGCAATTCTGACCAGACCCAGAGGAGAGCCCACCCAGACATTAGTCATTTCCATGGAAGATATCATGGACATGTCCTGACTCAGGTGGCCTGAGGGATAGGGTCAGTTTGCTTTGTGACTCTATCAGCCAAACAAATGGGGCATCTAGCTTATGGTCCAACTTGGACATGACCACCCAGCATTTCTGCTACTGAGTGACCTGGGAATTCTTCTGGGTTGATCCCTGAGTAGCACCACCTGACCCCTTCATGAGAAGTAACAACAGAGGTACAGGTCACCTTTCATAAAGTGACTTTTATTGTCATAGAGCCAGGCAGGCCTTGTGACTGCTGATGACCCAGGAGAAGCTACATTGGCTGGTGCAGGTCCAGATGGCTGCCACCTCTGTACATCTTGCACCACAGGTAGCCGTAAACAAAGACAGAAGAAAAAGATGAAAGTACAAAAATGCAACACAATGGTACATATGGGTATGACAACTAGATTTCAATTATATAGGTTAGATCTCTGCATACTGCATTCTCTCCCATGCCTGGGAAGCCTTGCACTTCTCCTTTGGCAGGCCTACTGGTTCAAGGCAATATTCTGTGCTGTTATAAGATAAAGATTAATCAGTTTGTCTCTGCCAAAAGATGGAAATGACAGCAACAGGCAATAATCAGAAAATACAAAATAGTACACAGAGTACGTCCTGTAGAAGTATGCCTCTCTCTGCCTCATACTGATTCAGCAGGTCAGAGTAATAAGGTAAGCATGATAGCTTATCAGTGTGAGTGATGACAATGTCTGTAAGCACCACACTGGCTGGCATCAGTGTTATGAATGGAGACATCATATTACCACAACAAACATTCCCTATAATTCCTGAGCAGCAAAGAGAGAACAATCACAGTCTCTTATCTGTATCAGGTGGGATTCACTGCTTTACCATGTGTGAGCTCTGCTAAAACTACTGAAGGAAGAGCCATGCACCCTTATTTCCATGATAGATCTGTCCAATAAAGTTCTCCTTGTGGAAAATCAATTGCTATGTGTTCTATCAATGATCCAGTTAGCGACCCGTCTAACAATATAATGGTTGATACCTAGCTGGGTGAGCTTGTCAATGATGCCTGAGTGGAGAATAGTGTCAAAAGCCTTGACTAAGTCTAGGTAGGCTGCATGCACAGATTTCCCCCCATCCAAAGCCTCAGTGACTGTCTTAAAGAAGTCCACTAGGTTTAACAGGCATGATCTCCCTTAGACAAATTCAAACTGAGTAGGGTCAAGTGTTTGGAGATTACCTATATGTTTGTTGATAAGGTCCATGATGATTCACTCCGTGGCTTTGCAGATAAGGCTAGTCAGGCTAATAGGTCTATATTTCCTGGGGTCAGTGGAAGCACCAACTTTGTGCACTGGAATAATGGTGACTGTTTTCCATTCAACTGGGATGAAGCTAGTGCTTAGACTATGATTGAAAAGAGTTCCCAATGGTGTTACTAATTCTTGTTGGAGCCCATGTAGGGAGCAGCCTGGGATGTTATCAGGTCCCACAGATGTTGTGTTTTTGGGCATAGAGAGGGCATTTACAACCTGCTCTTTACAGATACATGGTAGGGGACAGGTGGTAGGGATGCCATGGGGTACGTGTGGCGGGGACAGGGGAATGACGTTTTCACAGAACTTGTCAGCTAGCAGTTAGCTATGTCCAAAGGCTCAGTAGTATAGCACAAATCTGGGCCTCTCCTTTTAGGTTACAGATGTATCTAAAGAATGCCTTATGGTTGCCCTTAGTTGAGGAAGCTAATTTGGACTCGTAGTTTGCTTTGGAAGTCTTCAAAAGAAGTCTTATTTGCTTGTTTAAGCTGAGGAGGGAGTGTTTCCAGATTTGAGGTCGCTCCCTCTTACTCTTAGACAGCAATTTCTTCCTTTTATTGTAAAGCCTATTAATGGCAGTTGTCTGCCAGGCAGGTTTGCTCTTCCTTGAGGAGCTTGTTTTTGTCCTATCAGGTACGTCTGAGTCAATGCAGTTATAAAGGTGTTTGTATAAAGCACTGGTGTAGAACTTGGCATAGTTGCCAGTTCCATCTGAGGAGGGAGGTGCAGTGAAGCTGTTTATACTATCCCATAAGAGGTTATAATCTGCTATGGAGAAGTTTTTTAGTTTAGTTGTTGCTTGGGGGGGTCAGGTGTGACAGTTACTTTGAATGAGACTGATTTGTGGTCAGAGCTCAACAGGGAAAACCTCACAGTGGGTGTGCTACTGTGGTTCCCCCATATTGGTAAGCACCAGATACAGAATGCTAGCACAACTTGTGGGGGTGTCAACCAGCTCGTCCAGGGCATTGGAGTTAATGAAATGGAGGAACCTTTGGGCAAGTGAGTTTGAGCATAAGTAATTTAGCCAGTCAATGGATGGCTAGTTAAAGTCGCCCAAAACCATTGTGTTCAGATGTATCTTGAGAGACTGAAGTAGATCCAAATAGGCAGAGTGGGTGCCCTGATTCATGGAGTCAGTCCTGTAGCTGGCAGCGACTTGAATAAGTGTGATACAAACAATTAATTGTACCTGAAGTATCTCTTGGGAAGTGTACTGTTTAACAAACCTGGAGTTGTATTTATCTTTAATGAATATTGATGCACCACCTCCTTTAGTTTTCATACCTTCAGTTTGTGGTTTGAACGTGTGGAAGAAGGTGTAAAACAGAATGGCTGGGGTGCTCTCCACAGCCTTGAAAAAGGTCTTTGTGACTGCACAAATGTCAGCCTCTTCCAAGGTGAGGACTGCTCCAATGGGTGCAGTTTCCTTTTATGACTCCTAGCATTTAGCAGCATAACCTTGAGGCTGTTTTTAGATGGAGTTTTTCCATTCGGAATTTTGCCCTTGAGACACTGCCTTAGCCAAAATCCCAGTGGTGACAGATGAAGATCATCTCTGACAAAGCATCAAGGTCTGTTGACCATGTCATCCCAGACTGACAGATACTGGATCCCCTTAGAATGACATCAGAAACTAAGCCAATTACTGAAGTCAATCATGTTCTGTTTATACTGAGGCATCATCCTAGGAGAAGGAAAAATGCTGTTTAAGGCTAGGGACATACCTGCCTGAGACACATAGTCTGAGAGCTCAGTCATGTCTCTCTTCATATAGTCCAGAGAGGTACGTCTCAAGTCATTCACACCAACATGGACTATGATGGAGTCATAACAGTACTTGTTATTGAGAGACCTGAGTGCATGTGTGATATGGCAGATCCTGGCACCTCACAGACACACCTCACAGACAGCTGACCATGACTTTTTCCTTATCCAGCCTGATGAGAAGGAAATCTGTGTGTCTCACAATGGAATCACCTATGACTAATATGTTTGGTTTTGTGATTTGCCTTAAAGGCTTGACAGGTGAGACACTGGTGCATGAGTTATTATGCGCATTGTGTTCTGTAGAGGAAGTATTAGGTGTAGCATGCTTATTTTTGTGTTTGGGAGGTCTCTGGTGTTTATGTTTGTTTCTGGTGAGGACCTCCGCATATGTAATATGTGTGATGTGGATTTGGGTAGAGTAGGAGGTGAGGTGTGCATGCTGACAAGCCGCTCATTGTCATATGTACAAACTGGTGTGTGAGAGAGCATGGATTCAAGGTTCTTAATATAGTTGTATCGCTCACATGTTGAGCTTGTGTGGACTAGGAGTAGATGGTTGTCGGTGAACATGAAGCAGTTGCTACACTGCTTCAAGATGCCCATGTCAACCAAGCTGACAGGAAAAACTGTGGGAAATTGTCCCTCCATAGTGTATGGTCAGGAAAAGAGGTCACACTTAGGAATGGCTAGTGGGTGAGAGTTGTATTGGTACCTCTGAGCCTAGGCATAGTGTTCCACCTTAAAGTAGAGCAGGGCCACAATAAACCTCTGGAGGACCACAAGCAAAGTATTAAGGGAAATTTAACAAGCAAAATGCTTGCGTCTATAACTACCAATGCTAACCACCTCTACACTGAAATGCACAATGGTACACTATACACAAGTAAGTGCAAATGCAGAGCTTAACTAAAACAAGAAATAACCCTTTTAACTCAAACTAGCCAATAAGGATGCTCTGAGCTCTAGTCCAATCATCCTCGATTAGATGGGAACCAGACTGCACTGTCCTCCCACAAGGGTGCAGATGGGCTTTCACCAACAAAGATAGCTTGAATTTGATGTTCAGAAGTTACAAAAACAGATCCAGAAACAGCATACCTGGAACTGGGCTATGCTACAGCTGAACTAGTACAGTATACAGTAAAATGCAGCAAAAAAACAGTTCAAAAATTCAGACAGTAGAACGCAAATACACATTAAAAGTGCAATATAACAGCAAAGACAGGCACTTATAGTTAGTTGGAAGTAACGGATGCCTCAGATCTTTCAGTATTTCAGTGAAAATCTGGTTTTATTGTTCAAGTGATACCAAACAGTCTAGATTCAGCAAGTCTGAATATGGCCTATGCTATATAATGCAGAAGTACTAGAACTTCAATGTGAGTATAATCATAGTCACAACAGCAAAAAATAAATAAATAAATAAACAAACAAACAAATAAATAAAGCAGAAATTCCCAGGTTAGAAGGGGGTAGGCCACACTCTCCCACCGCAATAGTCTAGACCACTAACCTTCCTATTGTAAAACAACTAGTTTTTGTGCCCAAGTGCTTAAGTCAGAACTAAGACACTTCGGAATAACAGACGCAAGACTTTCAACCGGCAATTTCCAGCTTAGAAGGGTGTAGGCTATCCACTCCTGCCACATGAATTTAGACCATAAATCTTCCTAATGTAAAGTAGCTGTTTTGGAACCCAAGTGCTTAAACCATAATAAAAAGAATAATAATCTGCTGGTAAATCCAAGTGAAAACAAGTGCAAGCAGCCAAAAAATAGAAAAGTAAACCACATAGCACCAAAGTGGTGTCAAATGCTTTAATATGCAAGTTTGTAGTTTTACTTAAAAGCTTCCTCAGACACATAAACATTTAAGACAGTTACTAAGGTTATTTAAACAGATAAAAGTCATACGATAAAAGTCACATGATACAAGTCACATAATATGGTTCACATGATACAAGTCACATGATACAATCACACCCTCTGATGTAATTCTCAAATTCTCAAATAGAGCTTTAAAGATACAACTTCATTTAAACCTGGTAATATATGAGCCCTAAGTCACAAAATCCATCTATATTCCTCTAATTCAGTACATTGAACAATATTACCACCACATAGGGAGTCATTAACTTGAAATAAAATCATAAATTTAAAATAGTGTGTGTTGACTGTATTATAAAAATGCATATATAATGTATTTGTGTTAAGTTTCCTATTTTTTTCAGAGAGATGACCACTAATGCGATCTTTCAACAGTCTGTTGTTTTTTCCCACATAATATGCATCACATAGCTGGCAAATTAGCTAGGTATATAATGCTCTTAGAAGCACAATTTCCAAACACTCGTGTATTAAATATTTTTGCCAGTGATGGGATGGGTAAAAGTTTTATCAGTATTAATATTGGTACAGTGCATGCATTTGTTAGATCTATGTGTTCCTGCTTTATTGGTCTTAAAATGTACAATACTTCAAGGCTGTTCTTTATAACATAGCTTATTCTTTAAATTAGGATATCTTTTATAACCAGAGGTTGGTTTATCACCTATAGAATTCCTAATTTCTGGTACTGCAGACAAAATGGACCAGTATTTATTAATAATGGCTTTAACAGCCTTTGTATCTTGATTATACGTTAGCAAGCATCGTCTAAATTTATTAACATTATTACTTTGCTGAACTGTACCTAAATCAGTCTGATGTCAGCATCACATTCTTGAATTGTATTATCTCTAGTATTACTAACAACTTTACTGTTATAACCCCTACATTAAAAAAAATGCAAAAATACAATTTTAAATGAAATCTGCATTTTGCCATTACAGTGGGTAGCATGTAGAACCAAAATAATAACAGGTAACACTAGTTGCCAAGGAGAAAGTCTCTGATGTAGTGGTGTAAAACTAAGGCAGTGGTGTATGCAAATGAGCTAAATTTATTGAATAGCAAAATAGGCCACCATGTCCACCTGCACCTAACCATGTAGGAGCTATAATGCTGCAGTGTAAGCAGGAGAAGCAGCTGACATGAAAAGGGGGTGTGTCATGCTCGGTGTAAGCACAATGGAGCTCCACGGCTCCCATTTGAGCTTAGCTAAGCACAGCTAAGCAAGGGCGTGTGTCTGAGGCTGTATTTACATATTCTATGAAATGAGGAGCTTGCTCGCATCCAGGGAAGAGACATTTCTGCTCAAAAGTGTTTACTTTAGCTGAACTGGTTAGCGGCATGCACCGGGTCTTAAAGAAAAGAAAAAAAAAACAGAAATAGCAGAACTGTTTAAATTTGGGCAGCGGGTTTCGGCGGCTCGCCTCGGGCTTAAAAGGGCCGGAAAGGGAAGGGTAAAAAAATGAGAAATAGCAGAATAAAAGCAATCAAGTACAAATAATATAGCTGGCAGGTGGAATGTATCATACTCAGCCAATCATACAGACAATATCTGCAGTACAACAGTATAAACTAGGCAAACACCTTTCAGTCAGTTTTTTTCCCACAAACTCTGCACCATTGGTCTATACACTCAGGGGAATTTTAACAGACAAAATGTTAGGGGCTGCTGTCACCTTGATACATCAGTATGTACTAGAGGGTGAAGGTGGTGAAGAGGATAATGCTGACAACAGTCCCAGACTGTGGAGGAGGAGAAGATTGTTCAAACCCAGGGTGACCTACCAGGTGCTATATGATCTGAAGATACTAGAGCGCTAGAGGGTGGACATAGACCTACTTCAGCAACTCATCAAGCTGTGCCAGCCTCACCTCGGATCCAGAGCCAACAGAAGGGAACTCATACCAGTGGATACCAAGGTATGTGTAGCCTTAAGAATACTAGTTACAGGTAACAAACCAGCTAGCACTGAAGGAGACTTGACAACAACACTCAAGTTGAAAGCAGGCTTTATTAAGTGAATTCAGGTATTTTCCAAAGACCTACTGGGGACATCATGGGGGTTTCACAGGCATCTGCATTCAGGGTACTCCGCCAGTTCCTGAATGCTACCACATGCCAGTGAACACATTTACTTCCCCAGCACCCCTGTGGAGAGGACCAGCAATATGCACCTCTTCTACCATGTAGCAGACTACCCGGAGGAACTGGGTGCCATAGACTGCATGTGCATTGACATCAAAGCACCACCCAGTGAACAGGGTAGGGTCTACATAAACTGCAAGGGCTTCCACTCCATCAACTATCAGGTCGTGTGCAATGCTCAAGGTATTATCATTAATGTCTGTGCTGGCAGCCCTGGAAGCTATCACAACTCCCACATCTGGCATTCCTCACTGCTGTACCAGGGATTTGCCAGGGGGGATATCCCATATGGCCATCTGGTGGGGGATGCTGGCTATGCACTGGAGCCATAGATGATAACACCCATCAGAAATGCACACACATGCACTCAAGAATGCCATAATGAGGCACACACACAAACCAGGATCATTATAAAGCATGTATTTGGGATGGTCAAGTCACGGTTCTGCTGCTTATCTGGTGGAGCCCTGCAGTACTCTCCAGCCACATGTGCACACATGTTCATAGTATGTGGTATGCTACACAATATGATCCTGTGGAAACATCTGCAGCAGGAACAGCACAGGAAAAGGCCACACAGCCCCCCCCAGCATTGCCAGAATTCCTACAGGCACAGAGGGACTTGGAGGAGGAACCCCCTGAGCCAGCTCCTGAAGGCAGATGGAGGCATGCCCAGTATGCCCTGGCCTTGGCAAAAAGGCAATGCATAGCACATATACTAACACTGTAGGGACCCGGGGAGTGACACCTCTCTCTGACTCACACACACAGTAAAATGGATGCCACACATCACACTACCTGTACCTTACCATGTATAGGCAGTGTACTGCGTGCATCTGACATAGGCAGCCCTCAAGCACCATCCTCACAACTACCACAGGCACAAGGTAAGTCAGTCTTCTTAACAATAAATGAATGGAGTAGTATGTTCTGTTAGTATATCTATGGTATCGCTGCATGCATGCAAGGGAATGGCATGGCCTACTGGAATAGCAGCAGACAACTTACAGCTATGTGGGACACCAGGAAATATTTGCCCAATATTGGCTTCCCCACACTATGCAGTAGTACCCAAGGTGACACATCCCACTGCAGTATATGTGGGGGGGGGGCAACTAACTGGGGGGTCATAGGTCACAGGAATGGATGTCAGTGTGGGGGTCCCATACATATCCATCAGCCTCATCCAGCAAGTCAGCCATAGAAAACCATAAAGAAATGTCTGGCAAAGGCCAACAAATGGCAACAATGATGAAATACCACCCTACAGACTTACACAGTGATAGTACAGCAGGTCTTGCAGTTGCAGGAAAGATCCGAAGGGTAAGAAGTCTAAAATTCAAATGTATGCCATTGCAATCTGACCTGTGGTCTGTAGTGATATGCCTCTAGTCTCCAAGATAAGGCACAATACTATGTTAAATGGAACCAAAATGTAAAGCAAATATTAGCACAGTCTGTGCAAATGTGTACAATTGACAGGTGTGCACCCCCCCACACCCATATTCCCATAGAAATGCTGTAACATGTATATTTGCAGGGGAAATAGCAGAAGACCACACATTGCCAAGGCTGTACCAACCAACATGATAATTTGTTGCATGTCCACAATATGCAGGGGTCAATGAGCTATGTATATGTCTGGTTAATACTGTCAGGATGTGGCCAGCACTTACTCCCAGCTGTTGTGTCATAGTGACCAAGGTACAGTACTGTGGTTGACAAGACCATGTTCCAAGAACTGCAGTGTCAATTATTCTGCATGTCAGCTACACCTGCAGTAGGAATTGTACATGCTATCCAGATGTCAATATGCAGGGAAGCTGTACAGGTCATGGACAGGGGGGCCACACATATGGACAGTACATAGCTTGGAGTAACCTACACAGTGCCTACCATGTTCTCAACTGTAAAGACCTATTGTAGAATGTCCAGAGGTTTGCATCATATTTGTGGTCTGTATATTATGAAACAGTGGTTGTCTGGCAATTCATTGGCAAATCACGTAAGATTAAGGTCAGAAAATAATAACAGTTTATAGTATCAGACTTCATACCCTATAGAAAAATGCATGCTAATACAAAACCTATTATTGAATCACCTTTCTAGGTTTGTAAGGCCAAAACTTAAAAATGGTCCCTATATTTAGGCCTCTATCCCCCAATTACTTATGGCTTTGTCCAGTTGTCTGGCTCTCAAACGTTGAGAGGTATGGTGCCTAGTAAGACAGCAGATACCTGAAAGTCAGTGTACTGCCAGTTTATAAAAGGCTGCCACCTTTCTGTATCAGCACTGACAACATGTCACTGGCCTATAGCCATACCCCTGAAATGACAGAGGTTGTCACAGAAGGAGAACAAGTATGCCTTGTATATCTGTTCTGCTTGTCCTACTATTGCATTTGCCTTTCAACTATTTGCAAAACAAGAAAAGGTCATGTCAAAACAGCAATGGCAGACAGTGTGGAAGCAGACATCATGCCCATTAGAGCAAACAAGCAATTATCAAACCAGGCTCCCAGCTGTCTATGTTTGGCAGAACATTATTAACACCCTGTCCTCATGGGTGGACCTTTGTCTGACTGTCATATTTGGGCTTGTCCAGATGTCACTCTGTGATGGTATGACAGCTAGGCACACATGTAGCCTCATAATAACTTATAGCAACACAAACCATCTAAAGAACACAGCAAATGGAGTGGTGCAATGATGGACAACCTGCTAAATAGGTACACTCAGAGGTGTGAAGTCCACAACATTGTATGTGATGTAAGGGAATTTACCCTGCTCACATCAGAATTACAAATACATAACAGCAGCCACTATGGCCAAAGCCTGTGACTGGACTACAGAAGGACAAAGAGACACACATAAGCGGAAGGGGAACCACTGGCCAGACAAATGGAGAATGTGCACACCAGAATAGATTGTGCAGTAACAGGTGCCATGCAGTGTAAGGAGTCAGTAAACATCACCTGCAAATACACAACACACACCCATGTACGTGAAGGTCCACAACAAAACAAAACCCAAACAATGGACACCTCAGAGGCAAAATCACATGAGAACTCCACAAACCTACACACAGTCCATGTAGACTCCACACACCAGGGTCTTGCAAACACTAAGGCCTTACCCCAAACACCTACCCTACACAAATAGGCTAACAGCACTGTCCCTCCACCCTGTTCCATACAGACTTCACTGAGGTGACCACTGTCTGGCATACAAAGCAATCCAGACCCTACCTTGATGGGAATGCTGCACATCTGAAACTCAAGGCTCACTCCATCAACCTGTAGGCACAGCATCAACCTGGGCTGTGACATCACTATGGCTTGTCGGTGTGACAGATACGTGTATCACACACTCCCCCATCTGTGGAATACACTCCCTGACAACAACAAGCCAAGTACCTCAATACCCCTAGTGATGTGCTCCCTGTATAAGTGCATGGGTAACACAAATTACAGTTGTGTGATTCCACCTGTGTCCCTGCTGGACAGGGGCTCTCTGTGCTGACACATGGGCTACACTCTTGTCTGCGTGGGTTATAAAGGCTTCAGGGCCAATACCCTACTAATTTCATAGCAACCTATCAACCTATACACAACTGTCTGTCAATGGTTCACCAAATTACTCTGTACTGCTCTGCCACTAACATACCTGGAAGTCACAGTGCTATGTGGAATATACCCACACATATAATGGATAGTTCTACACAGTAGAATGCACTCTGTACCCACACCCATACCTCTCAACCTCTGACAACAGGACATCCTGACAAGATTACAAAATAAAAGTGAGACAAAACCCCAATGATAGCCATGTGTTGTAAATATTGTCCTTACCTACTGAGAAGGTTGGCAGAATAATGTGTTTTGCATTAGCAGGAATTCTCTGAAGGTTATAAAGTCTGAACCAGTAATGTCTGTCATTATTTTCTAAAGTCAGTCTTCAATTACCTGCAACTAACTTGCCATAAAAACACAAGTTTATGTAGACTGGATGAAACTTCTATCCAAACAGCTGGACAATCTGCCAATAAATGTACCGTTGAGAGGTATGGCTACACCAGGATATGACTTTTCAGGTAAGAAGAATACCACACAAGCAGGAGATTTCCAGCCAGTATATCACCAAGTTGCTGGACTGTTTACACAGTTTTGTCAGTCAACCAGCTGTAACCACACCTCTCAACTGGCCTTTTTGGGCAAGAATATATATACTCGGGCTCATAATATTAGCCTGTGCATCATACATCTTGTATTCCTCTGGTAAAGCACTGTGATGATCTGAGAATGTCTGTCACTAGGTAATGACACAATACATTCCAGTGTCAGACTTCAGATATGTCAGAAAATGTCTGCTGTGAGAGATGCAACTATATAGCCAAACTGGAGGCTGAGCTCTCTCAACCCAGTACTGGCACAGTCAGTCAGGCAGAGAAGGTAACCACACACACCACAAATCCAGTCTCACATAGACCTATCGCAACAGCAAACCAAACACATAAACACACAAAAACATACTCGGAGGCTCTAAATAAAAATCTTCCCAAGCAGCAGAGACCTCCAAAGCAGACATCCAAGCAACCACTACCCCACAACAATACCCACAGTTCACAAAGTCAGTGTGCCACACAGTCACAGCCCTTAAGGCTAAACAACACACATAATACACTTGTAATAGGTGACTCTATTGTCAGACACACTGACATCCCACTCACCAGGCTGAACAAGGAGAAGGTCACTGTAAGCTGCCTGTCGGGTGCCAGGATCCGCCACATCACTCCAAAGCAAGTACAAATATGACTCCGTCATTGTCCATGCTGGTGTGAATGACCTGAGATGTACCTCCCTGGACTACATGAAAAGAGACATAGAGGAGCTCTCTGATCATGTAGCCCAGGCCAGTATGACCCTGGCCTTGAGTAGCATCTTACCCTCACCAAGAATGATGCTACAGTATAAAGACAAAATGATCAATTTTAACAATTGGCTAAAGTATTTGTGTCATTCAAAGGGGATTCAGTGTCTGTCAGCCTGGGATGACATGCTCGACAAGCCACGTTGCTTCGCTAGGGACAGCTTGCACCTGTCACCCCTGGGCTTTTGAATATTGGCTAAGGCTCTTGCCACCCCCATAGTGCCTTTCTTAGGTAAGGGTCAAAAGACAAACCCACCTCCATAGACAACACAAGGAAAAAGAAACTAAGGGTAATGCTGCTCAACGCCAGAAGTCTAAACCTCAAGATGCACACACTCGAGGCTCTCCTCAGTATGGACAATATCGATATCTGTGCAGTAACAGAAACCTGGTTCAAGGCTCCCGAGAGCACCCCAGCACTACCAGGTTATATCTCATACCATGCTTTTCAGCCCCAAAACTCGGACCGAACCACAAAAGGAGGGGGAGTATCCATATTCATCAGAGATACCCACACCTCCAGGTTAGTGGCACTGCACGAAGCATCGGAGACCATCCATGTGCAACTAACAGTGGGCAAAACTGCCTTTCAGTTTGTAGCCTGCTACAGACCACCCTCCCAAACTCAGGAACCCCACTCAGCTTTCCTGAGAACACTGGAGAATATGAAGGTCTCTCCAAACACCACCATATTGAGTGACTTCAGCTACCCAAACATAAACTGGGAGCACTACTCAAGCCCCAACACCCTCACCCAATGCTTCCTAGAATTTATAAACTCAAATGCTATGGAACAACTGGTCACCACTCCCACAAGAGGGGAAAACATATTGGACCTGATCATCACCAACATGGGGACTCTATGTTCCATACCAGAGGTATACCCTTCATTGGTAAGATCTGACCATAAATTAATCTCACTGGACATCCATATCCCCCCCCCCCCAGCCAAGGAAACCACGGTGAAGAACTTCTCAAAAGCAAACTTCACACTTCTCAAAACCAAGGTGGAATCCTTCAAAGCCCCGGGGCCAGTGGAAAATATGGCCCAAACCGCAGATTCCTTTACAAATGCATTCTATGGACACCTACAGGAATGCATGGATCGTGCTATCCCAAATAAAACCAAGACTCACTCCTCCAAAGGCAGGAGACCTGTCTGGTGGACACTAGCCATAAATAAGCTATACAACAGAAGGAGGAAGCTACTACATGATAGAGCAAAATCCCAAAAAGGGAAGGCATCTCTGATCAGTACTAGCAAGAAACTACGATCCCTCATAAAATTATCTAAGGCCAGCTTCAAAAGAAAAATTGCACAAGACGCTAAAGATAATCACAAGGCCTTCTTTAGTTATGTCAGGAACCTGGGTGGCAACTCCCAGATATGCTCTGAGTTAGTGCAAAATGACAAAAAATACACTGAACCCACAGACATTGCCAACATCCTGGCAGACAGGTTCAGTGCAAACTTCTCCCCCCCTTCCCCCCCAAAAGAGCAATAGAGTGTAGCCTCCCTGACATCACAGATGCACAGGTGAGAGCTGCCCTCTCCAAAGCAAAAAACATAGCATCAATGGGACCGGACGGTGTCCCGGGCTGCGTCTTACATGAGCTCCAAGAAGAACTGAACCCTCACATAAAGTCACTGTTCAATCTCAGCCTTACTACAGGATATGTACCCAAGGAATGGCGTACAGCAACAGTGGTCCCACTCCACAAAGGTGGTGCCACAACGGACCCCGGAAACTATCGCCCTATAAGCCTGACTAGCCTGGTCTGCAAAGCTATGGAGCGTATCATCATGGAACTCATAAACAAAGACATTGGGAACCTCCAAACACTGGATCCTACCCAATTTGGCTTTGTTAAGGGCAGATCTTGCCTCTTGAACCTGGATGACTTCTTTGAAACAGTCACCAATGCCATAGATGAAGGGAAGGTAGTCCACACAGCCTACCTGGACCTTGCAAAAGCCTTCGACACAATACCCCACTCGGGCATCATAAATAAGCTCAACAGCTTAAATATTAACCCCTATGTCACAAGATGGGTTGCAAACTGGCTCAGGCATAGAACCCACATGGTCAGAATTGCAGGTGCCATGTCAGACTCTAAACCAGTTACAAGTGGCGTCCCACAAGGCTCAGTCCTGGGACCTCTCTTGTTCGGTATATATTTCTCTGAGGTACAGGCTAACACGGGAGGACTATGGCTGACCAAGTTCACAGATGACTGCAAACTGGGTGCCATAATCGACTCACCGACTGACACAAGCATCCTCCAAAAGGGTCTCACAGAGATGGATAACTGGTGCCAGAGCCATGGCCTAAAGCTAAATGCCAAAAAGTGCATAGTCATCCCCTTTGGGAAAAACAAAGTGCCCACAAATTACCACATAGGTGGTAATCCATTAAGTATGGAAGAAGTAATTAGGGATTTGGGGACCTAAGTAGATAGCAATCTCTCCTTTGACAATCACATTGCCAAAGTGGTTAGAAAGACCTTCTATATAACCCACCTTATCACAAAAGGGTTCACATCTAGATCAAGAGAGGTCATTGTGCCCCTCTACTCATCACTCATCAGGCCCATAATTGAATACAATGCCCCATTTGGGATGTACCTTACCCGACACCTGCAGCAACTGGAAAGACCCCAAAAGTACCTCACCAAGAGGATCAAGGGACTCAAACAGATGCCCTACACAGTTAGGCTAAAGAAACTCCAGCTCTACTCAGTTGCTTACTGCCTACTCAGAGGCGATCTGTGCCTGACATATAAAGCCATGTCCAAACCAGAATTAATGGACATGCTCCACTTCAGGAAATCCAAATCCCTTAGAGCTACACGCTTCAGGGACTTAAACCTCAGCACAGAAATAAATAGAACATGCTGGAGGGACAGATTCATATCCCAGAGGCTCCCCTCACTCTGGAACAAAATCCCAATTCATGTTAGGCAGAGCCCCTCAATGACTCTCTTCAAGAGAAATCTTGACGAGTGGATGGGAGATCGTAGGTTTACCCCTGGGATCTCTTGTGTCCCTACTAGACAGAGGCACAGTAAACTAACCTTAAAAGGGCTATCTTCTGTGACCTACTATACAGAGGCACAGTCAACTAATCTAAAAGGGTGGCGAAAGCCAAACACATTCTGGCTAGGCTTATAAATGCCCTAGGGCAGATAGCCTAGTACCAACCTATGAACCTATGAACCTAAAACAAACCCAGTACCTCTAGGAAAGTCCTGTTTACTTTTGAGAAGTATGGCTGTAGCACACAACACCTCGGACTGGAGTACAACTATCTCTAGAATGGAATCACACTCTCACTATAGGTTCATAGGTTCATAGGTTAATAGGTTGGTACTAGGCTATTGGCCCTAGAGCCTATACAAGCCTAGCCATAACAATTCCCTGGATATTTCTTCCCACAATATTTACTTCCCTGGACCCCTGTCTAGCAGGGCGACTGACGTGATCCCCGGGGTGAATTTCTTATTTCCCATCCAATTGCCAAGGTTCCCTTTGAAGAGGCCAATACGGTGCTCTGCTTGACATGTATGGGCAGTCTATTCCAGAGTATGGGGGGTCTCTGGGTCAGGAATCTATCCCTCCAGCATGCTTTGTTCATTGTGATGACAAGGTTTAGATCCCTGGACCATGTGGTTCTGAGGGATTGGGATTTCTTTAAGTTGAGCATGTCCAACAGCTTAGGGTTATGTTAAGCAGAGATCACCTCTTAGTAGACGATATGCCACAAAGTATAGCTGGAGTTTTTTTAGATGGTCAGCATAGGGCATCTGCTTTAGGCCTATGATTCTTTTAGTGAGGTATTTCTGTGGACTTTCCAGCTGTTGCAGATGTCTTGTGAGGTACATACCAAATGGAGCGTTGTACTCTATAATGGGTCTAATGAAGGATGAGTACAGTGGGACAATGACCTTCTTTTTTCTGGATGAAAAGCCCTTAGTGATGAGGTGTGCCACATAGAAGGATTTCCTGACTGTTGTGGCGATGTTATTGAAGGTGAGACCACTGTCCACCTGTGTCACACTTTTGGTGTTTAGTGTACTGCCACCTATGTGGTAATTCATGGGTACATGGTTTTTTCAAAGGGGATAACTATACATTTCTTGGCATTAAGCTTGAGCCCATGGCTCTGGCACCAAGCATCTGTTTCTGTAAGGCCCTTTTATAGACTATCCACTTCATTTGGGGATTCAATAATGGCTCCCAGTTTGCAGTCATCTGCAAACTTTGTTAGCCAGAGTCCCTTAGTGTTGGCCTGTACTTCAGAGAAATAGATGCTAAACACTGGCGGTCCTAGGACTGAACCCTGAGGTACTTCACTTGTCACTTGTCTGGAGATGGATTTGGAGTCGGCTACTTTTACAGTCTGGGCTCTGTCAGTAAGCCAGTTGGCAACCCATCGAGTGACATAGGGATTTATGTCCAGCTTAGTAAGTTTATCTATGATTCCAGAGTGAGGGATGGTGTCAAAGGCCTTGGCAAGGTCCAGATAGGCTGTGTGGACCACCTTACCCTCGTCCACAGCTCTGGAGACTGATTTGAAGAAGTCAATCAGGTTCAGGAGACAAGAGCAGTCCTTCACTAACCCAAACTGGGTGGGGTCCAGTGTTTGAAGGTTACCAATGTCTTTGTTTATAAGTTCTATGATAATGAGTTCCATGCCCTTGTAGATCAGGCACATCAGACTGATGTGATGGTGGTTCCCGGGATCCAAGGTGGATCTCTCCTTGTGGAGTGGGATAACTGTAGCTGTGCACCACTCAGTGGGCACAAAGCCTGAGGTGAGTATGATTAAACATTACACTTAGGTCAGGTGCCAGTTCATTTTGTAGTTCACGTAGTACACAGCCCGGGATGTCATCTGGTCCCATGGATGCTGTATTCTTAGGTTTGGAGAGTGCGGTTTCTACCTGTGTGGCCATGATTACCAGAATTTTCTTTTGGTATTGTGATGGGCCCTTTAGGGGGTGAAGTTGGCACAAAATCGATCTGCCAGGATATTGGCAATATCCTTGGGATCAGTATATTTAATGCCATTTTGTTGTAGCTCAGAGCAGATCTGAGCATTGCCATTTAGATTCTTGACATAACTATAGAATGCCTTGTGGTTGTCTTTGGAATCTGGCAATTTTATTTTTGTAACTAGCTTTGTAGGATTTTATGAGGGATCTCAGCTTATTTCTGAGGCTGGAAAGGGAGTTTTTTGCATCCTGGGATTTTCCTCTTTTCTGCAACAGTTTCTTCCTTCTGTTGTATAGTTTGTTTATGGCAGAGGACCACCAGATTGGCTTCCTTTTTTTGGAGGAGAGCGTCTTGGTTCTATTTGGGATGGCACGATTCATGCACGAGTGGATGTGCTCATACAGTGCCTTAGTATAGGATTCAGCAGTCAAACTTTCAGTTCCCATCTGCATGGGTGTCATGAAGTTTGGCACTTCTGACTTGAGTAGCATAAAATTGGCTTTGGAGAAGTTTTTTACAGAGGTTTCCTTACTGGGGGGGTGGGATGTGGATGTCAAGGGTGATTTGCTTATGGTCAGACCTGACCTATGAGGGGGTGACCACTGGTATGGAGCATCTATCTCCCATGTTGGTAATGACCAGGTCTAGGATATTGGAGCACCTGGTGGGACAATGGATTAGTTGATCCAGTGCATTGGAATTTATGAATTCCAAGAACCATTGGGAAAAGGTGTTTGTACCTGAGTAGTTTTCCCAGTTAATGGCAGGGTAGTTGAAATCACCTAGTATTAGGGTGTTTGGTTGTATCTTAATATTTTCCAGTATGTTTAGAAGGGTGTAGTGAGAATCTTGTGGCATGGTGGGGGATCTGTAGCAAGCTACAATCTGGATTGCAGTCTTACCTAGTGTTAGTTGTACCTGGAGAATTTCAGATGCATTGTGTTGGGCAACTCACCTGGAGGTGTGAATATCTTTGATGAATATGGACACACCTCCACATTTAATGTTTCGGTCTTGGTTTGGTGGCTGAAAAGTGTGGTGAGAGTTTTAGCCTGGTATTGCAGGGGTGCTGTCTGGAGCCTTGAACCAGGTCTCAGTTACTGCATGGATATTGATGTTCTCCATTTTTAGGAGTGCCTTGAGAGATTGCATTTTGAGGTTTAGACTTCTAGCATTGAGTAGCATTACCTTCAGATTTTGCATGCTTGTATTTGTTATGGTGGTATTTTTGTCCTTTGAATTTTGCCTAAAAAAGGCACTATAGGGGTGGCAAGAGCTTTAGCCAGTAACCTGAATCCCAGGGGTGACAGGGGCAGACCATCCCTGGCATTGCATCGTGGTTTACTGATCATGTCGTCCCAGGTAGACAGATACTGGATCGCCTTTGAATGACACCAAAAGCTTAGGCAATTGTTGAAGTCAATCATTTTGTCCTTATACTGTGGTATCATTCTGGGCAAAGGCAGGATGCTACTCAGAGCTAGGGTCATACCTGCCTGGGCCACATGATCTGAGAGCTCTTCCATGTCTCTTTTCATGTAGTCCAGGGAGGTACGTCTCAAGTCATTCACTCCAACATGGACAATGACAGAGTTATATTTGTACTTGTTGTGGAGTGACTTGAGTGCATGCATTATGTGGTGGATCCTGGCACCCGACAGGCAGCTGACTGTAATTTTCTTCTTGTTCAGCCTGGTGAGTGGGACATCAGTGTGCCTGACTATAGAGTTTTGGGTACGTTGTCTTGCCTTAGGGGCTGTTGTTGGGTGGCATACTGGTGTTGTGAGCTATGTGTCACTTTGGTTGTGACTGGTGTTTGTTTGCATTTCAGCTTTGGAGGTCCTTGTTGCTTGGGCAGGTTAATGTTAAGGGCCTCTGCATATGTGGGTTTAGTGTTGCTATGAGTGGGTGTTGATAGAGTTTGTTTTGAAGGGCTATGTGTTTTTTGAGGTGTAGTGCAGGTGCTAACCTTCTCCTCTTGACTGTCTAGCACAATCTTGGCTGGAGAGACCTTTGCTTCCAGTTTGGCTATGTAAGTGCATCTCTCACAGGTTGTAGTGTTGGGTGGTAGGAAGAGAGGGTTGTCTGTGTACATGAGGCAGTTGCTGCATTGTCCCTGTATGCCCAGATTCACCAGGTGGACAGGAGAAATCACCAGAAGCTGACCCATAGACATGCTTGTTTAGGTGCTTTTTTTTTTTTTGTAAAGTACAAGAGCTGTTTTCCCTTACCATTGCAAGGTATTTTGCAATTATAGGCTGTTTAGTGCCTATGATTAATTTCTTCTTATTAACAAGGAGTATTGAGTGCTTGTATCAGTTTAAGGCTTCCTAGTGCTTTCCAGCAGGTTCTAGAGAAAGTGCTAGTCACAGGGGTTCAGATTTTAGTGCTACTACTGAAAAAACTGCTAGTTCTAAGGGAACATTTGAAGAGCAGACTTTCTGGCACCTGAAATAGTTTAACTGTAGCCCCATGGTGCTGCACAATGTGCAAAATGTGCAAACACACCCATTTTTAAGCCAGAAAGTTGAAAGGGATAGAAATCAGCCAAAAAAGTCTAATAAAATTACAATTTCAGAGCTGGAAACCACTCCTCTAGTGTTAGATAAGCAGTACAATGCTCACCACTCCCACTGGTAAGCAGTAGGACTTCCCTCTACTACAGCAAGGTCTGGATAGCTCTGAACACAGAAGATAAAGTCCCAAAACCAGCAAAGCCCTGAAATCTGGACTATTCTAGCTAGGAAAGGTGGGAAACGAGCAAACAAGATAGTATTTTTTTTTGTTAAAACAGGCTAAACAATGCAATAATACAGTGAATAAACACAGAAAAGGCTAACACACTCAAGTGTGTAGCCCTAAACAGTAAATGCAATTAAAACTCTACAAAATTAGCAATTTAAAACTTTTTAAATGAAGCAAGGCAAGTGCACAACAGAAAAACAATTTAAGAGGCAGTAATACAGTAGAATAAGTAGCTAGTCTACATATTCAGAGAAGTCTATATATACAGAAAAGCAGCTAAAACACACTAAAACAATTCAGATGTAGTGCAACCTAGAGCACTGGAGTTGTAGCAATATTAAGGCAAAGCACAGTCAGAACACAAGGAGATTCAGGCAATTTTTTTTTAAGAAAGAGAGAAAGGAAGAACAGAAGGAAAGAAACTAAGTGGGTTGACCTTCTCAGATGTTCTCTGTATTAGGTAGAATGAGCTAATGCCACTAGACTGGGTGGAGTGCCCCAGATCAAATTTACAGTAGGGGTGGGCAACTGCAAAGCCACCAAGTATAACAGCAAGACACCAACAGGGAGGGAGGGTAGGGGACAATACTAAAGCTACAAGCCTATACTCTTTTAAATAAACACTACAGAAATGTTTATCACATCAGAAGACCAGCAGTGAGCCACAAAATGTAAGTTTTTAAACAGGCAAATGAGCAGGGGACTCTACAGAATGCTTTTAACTGCAAGCAAATCAGTTATATGATACACTCCTTGGCAGGAAATCAGAACAAACAAATAGGTGCTTAACAAGTACAGAAAATTTCCTGTTAATACATTCAAACAGTGAAACTAGCAATAAAGCTTTACAGTGTGACAGTAAAAACTTATTTCTCAGGCCCTGTAAGGCAGACAACTTTAGTTTAACTGTGCAGATTAGTTAATAACAATAAAATACAGTAAAAAGTATGCAGCAGGCAATAAAAAGTGCTATATATAAATTGCTAGAAGCAATAACCAGTATAAATAAGCCAAAAAAAAAAAACAGGATACTTATTGTTATATATCTCAGATTAGAGTTGTAGTCAATGCCCCTCCTCCACTTGGCTCAGTGTGTATAGACACTATGAGAAGGTCATACTGGGCATGCTCCTACACTTAGAGAATCATAGGCCATGTCAGAACCCACATCAGACTATATAACTGTATTGTGCATATATGTCTGTGCATTCAGACAGCTATGTACACCTTCACTGTCTCTACACATACCCAATCAGACAGGATTACCCTCAGCTAGCTCTAGGTGGCCCATATGTGATATATCTGCATCTGTTGCATGTGATACACAGATAAAAAGAAATGTCAGGCATACACACACATAGATGTGGGGAAAGAGAGAAAGAGTGATAGAGAGAGACACACAGGGGGACACAAAGAGAGTGAGTCATACACAGGGATACCCTGAATGGCATAGAGTGATGTCCTGCTGCGGATGGTGTAATATTACTGAGGTGGGGGTTATAATATCACATCACCTGCCTGTGTGTGTGTGTGTGTGTGTGTGTGTGTGTGTGTGTGTGTGTGTGTGTGTGTGTGTGTGTGTGTGTGTGTGTGTGTGTGTGTGTGTGTGTGTGAGACAGTTTAGGCCATTCCCAACCACTACACTTCCTAGTGCCCTACTTTACAGTCCTGCTGATGTCATTATCCTCAGAAGTACCATTGGACAGCCCTCAGCCGTATAAGCTTAGTGGTGCATGCAATAACTATGTAACAGTATAGTACAAATAATTAGATAGACAGGGGTTCTATTCTCAGGTCTGGAAAATGCGTGTGTGCGTGTGTGCGTGTGTGCGTGTGTGTGTGTGTGTGTGTGTGTGTGTGTGTGTGTGTGTGTGTGTGTGTGTGTGTGCGTGTGTGCATGTGTGTGTATAAGTGTATGTACAAAAGTTTGTAAGAGTGTATGTTTGTAAGATGAAGTATTTTGAAATCTTTCCCACCCACAACACTTCCCATTGCCCTACTTTAGCAGTACTGCTGATGTCCTTGCTCTTAGAAGTTCCTTTGGACAGCACTCAGTCCTATAATTTCTGTGGTGTGTGTAATAGCTAAGTAATAGTATAGTACAGATAACTAGACAGGCAGGAGTTCACACTCATTTGTGGCAAATGTGTGTGTGAGTGTGTGTGTGTGTGTGTGTGTGTGTGTGTGTGTGTGTGTGTGTGTGTGTGTGTGTGTGTGTGTGTGTGTGTGAAGGTGTTTGTAAGGGTGTATGTTTGTAGGGTAATGCATTTTGATGTCCTTCCCACCCAGTACATTTCCCATATCCATACTTTACAAGGGCTCTCGATGTAATTCACCTTAGACATACCTTGTGACACTGTTAAATCCTATAAGCTCCGTGGAGAGTGTGATAACTACGTAATACTGTAGTACACATAACTAGATAGGCAGGGGTTCTAAACTCAATATTGGCAACTGTGATACTGTGTGTGTATTTGTGAGAATTGTCATCCCTGTTTGTGTGTTTGGGTGGGAATCATATCCTCTGAGGGTGTGGGTTATACCATTGTGAGGCATGTGCCACCCAGTACACGTCCCATTGCCCTACTTTACAAGGTCTGTTGATGTCATGAACCTTAGATGTACCTGTATACACTTGTCAGCCCTCTAAGCTCTGTGGTGTGTGCAATAACTGCATAAAACTATAGTGGAATTAATTAGACAGATGTGGGTTGTAATCTCAATAGTGATAACTATAGGAGTGTGTGAAACATTTCCCCCTGTGGCTATTGTGTGTGTAAACTCAAAAGACAGGCACAGCAGGTCAGCAAGAGATGTTTATTTTCACTCCATGAAAAAAACTCACAGAACAGAAACAAAAACAATAATGCTGCTACAGTTCTCAGTGCATTTTCGTCGACATGCACTTCATCAGAAAAGCTAAACAGTGCTCAGTGTGCTACATTTATAAGTCAGATGTTATTTGAATCTACCAATGGTGTGATCCTAACTAATTAAAATGTTAATACATTCAATTAATATCCCTTTTGTTGAAATTGCAGATTTATTAACAAAAATCAAAGAAACAATATCACCATCTAGTGGTGAAACAAAAACTTTACAGGCAGGAATACATAGTAAAAATGCATATAAATATTGTATGATCTAAAAACCTTTTTAATTAATACATAAAAAATTGTGTGTGTAGATTATGCCATTTCAAGCCCTATTGATTCCCTACCCATGACATTACTTTAAAGAGCCTCTTAATAGCATCTGCCATACATGCACCATGTAACACTATACAGTCCATACTAGTTATCTGTACAGATGTATATGAAATATCCACGTTTGCAACCTATATGTGGTCTGTGTTCTCTAATAATGAACATTCCTGTGATATAATTGCCAAATATGTCGCAGTTACTGTAGTGACACACATGCCAGCATCAGACATCGTACATGACTGACACATCATGCTGATACAAATTCTGTCACTCTATTACTTGTGCAGGTTTGTAGGAGCACTAGACGAGATCAATCGCTATGTCTGGTGGGTTATCCCACCATCCATAAAGGCATTCAGAAGAGTACCTGTTGTAAAAGGTCTTGTGTTATGTGCCAGGCATATAATCTGTGTAGAGCATGTCATGTGTACGCAGCACTTTAGTACATACAAGTGGATATGAAGGGTTACTAATATGTCTATTGGCAAATGTGTATGTGTTTCTGTATGCCCAGCCCCTATTGTTGTCTTTAGTGTGTGTATGCCTGTGAACTCTCCCATTGCCAATCTAGTGTCAGCCCATACAGATGTCATCCACCATACAAGCACAGTTACACAGTTTCCAACACCAAGCCACTGTGGTGCATGCATTGGTCATATCACTGTGTATTGTACATTAAAAGATGAGTAGGCGATCTACTCTGAGAAATGTCACCTCCATGTGCATGTGTGTTTCAATGCATGTCCCCATGCAAAGGTGTGTGTGTGTGTGTGTGTGTGTGTGTGTGTGTGTGTGTGTGTGTGTGTGTGTGTGTGTGTGTGTCAGATGTTTCTAACATGTTAAGGGCCTCTGAACCCACCATTGGCAATCTTAACAGCTCCTGCATTTGTCACCCACTTCAATAGCAGTGGCAGACATTGCAACACTACAGTACCACTGTCCTATTTGTGTTATGTATCTAGCACTATCATTTGTAAGGCTGTGCATGTAGGGGCTGTGCTCAGCCCTTCATCAGCTGCCCCATGTACATAACTATGACTCTGTGTGCACTACCAGCAAGAGAGGCCAGACATGCATATGAGATAGCAGACACACATGCTGGTGATTGTCAGGTTAGACTAACACAGGCTGACCTGTGTCAGGAATACATACCCCAAACCTGTTAAACACAGTACCAGGTATACCCTCATCAACTGCATGATGGTTGAGTGGATGGGACAGAAATGTCAGTGACACCAGGTGCTGATAGCTGAATCTGTTGCAGTTAAAGTAATGTCTAAGCTTGTGATGGACCTAGTGCCAGTATTCATGTAACCTCCTCTGTATGTGTGAGCCTGCGGTCCTACAGAACACCCAGGTGACATGTATGAAGGCTAGGTGGCTGTGTCAAGGGTATGTATGCAAGGTCACACTGTCTGCCACAATTACCCCTCATACACTGATGCATGTAAACACACCTGGTAAACATGTACATATACAGCTGTACCTTGGCTATGAAAAGGTCACTGTGTTTCCACTCTGCCTTACTCATTATTGCTACTGTCAGAAGGCCCACAGCTTGCAGACACATAGACACCTGAAACACAAACAGAATACAGTACATGACACTACAGTCAGTCAGCAGTACTAACAGCAATAGTGCATCATGACTAACAAGGTACATACACCTCGATGTGTACCCATAACTATTGCCAGCAGACAGCACCTTACACATCATGACATTGCTACACTGTACACTGCATCAGACCCATATGAGCATATCCGTGCTTCGATGGTATGGATAAAAGGGTTGTGGCACAAGTATCATCACATGCACAGGGTGTGGTGTTGTATTGCCAGAGGCCTAGGCTGGGCCATAAGGCTGACATTGTGTGTGTGTGTGTGTGTGTGTGTGTGTGTGTGTGTGTGTGTGTGTGTGTGTGTAGGGGTGGTGTTCAACTAGGCCATGCAGAGGAACTGTGCATGTGTAGTGGTGACAGGCCTGTGATAGAGATGTATGAGTGCTTGCCTGCACACCATCAAGCCATGTGGTTGCCCGACACAGGGCTATGTTGGACAGCTGTGGATGGTACATGGCAGGATGTATGGTTCACTGTCTCCAGGCAGGGATGAGGGAACTGATTCTGCCAGGATTCCCACTGGCACTACCAGGCCCAAGGACAGATGCTGTACTATTTCCCGATGGTGACTGCTGTCTGCTGGATACGTGTCCCTGATGGGACTGGCCTGGACAATGTGCCTATGGCCTGCTTTGGTGTGGTGTGGACAGCACCCTTCCTTTGGTAGTGCTGGTGGTACTGCCACTAGAGGACTGTGAATGTGCATGGCCACGTGGGCTCTCAGCTGATCATGTTGCTGACCTACATCCACCTGGCTGATGCCTTACTCCCACCACATGCTCAAGCACAAACATTGCACGGTTGAGCAGTGACAATGTCTCACTTCACTGTCTATCCACGACATCAGCAAGATGACACATGGCATCACAAATGCCATGGAGGTCATCACGCATGGCAGGAAATGCTGCATTCATGAACCTGAGCATCTGTCTGGTGTTTCTGTCATTACATGTCTGTGCCTCCATGATGGACTGTAACATGCATCTGGTGAAACCTACTGTGGCACTTCCAACAGGGCACAATTGGCAGATGTCCTCCATGGAGCACCCCTATCCATCTGACTGTGTGTGACCTCACCTGCTCTCTGCTTATGGCTGGTGTCTACACTCACACTTGCCATAGTCAACACACTCGCCTGTTCCATGCCACCATCCTCCAACTGTCCATTATCCATGGCTGCTGGGGACTGGGTATGTGTGGGCATACGGACTGTGTGCGGGGACATGGTGGGTGAAAGTGGGATACCAAACAATGGCACAGATTCAGGCCCCAACAACCCCACCTGTGCCTCACTATGACCACTATCATCATGGGAGTCTGCTAAGACACTGACTGGCTGTGAGGAGGACAGACACCAACCCCCATGTTCACCTGCGAGGGGAAGACAACATATGTAAATTAATACCCTGCAGTATTATGTTCAGTGATACACACACACACACACACACACACACACACACACACACACACACACACACACACACACACACACACACACACACACACACACACACACACACACACACACACACACACACACACACACACACACACACACGTGCACACACACACTCCTAGTAAATGGGTCTTTCAGGCCAGACCATAAGGAAGTTCTGCCTGCCACAATCCACCTCTTTTACAGCTACTGTAAGGCCCACAACAAAGTGTGACAAATCCTATAGTGTGATGGGCCTATTAGCAGGTGTGGTAATTGTGACCAAGACCAATGCTATTGGAGTGAGCTATACAGTGTCACCAAGTACATATGCAAGTACTGTAAGAGCTGACTTACTGCTATAAAGATCACACACAATGACAAGGTGTAAAGATATGTGATGATAACTGATGAAGGATCAAGAGTATACGCTATCATTGCAGTACCTACACTGGTCAGACTTTAAAAAAGGAAAATTGCAGCAGCAGGAAAACATCAGTTTGGGACAAGAATGTGATATAAAATAACTAGAGCAAGAGTGGGTGTATAAATACTTGGGAATTGATGAAGGATCAGCAATAAAACATGAACAAATGTGAATAAAGCTTAGTAAAAAGTACTTTAGAAGACTTAAATTATTTCTGAAAACAGCATTGACACCTAGGAATAAGATCCAAGCTATAAATCAATTTGCTCTTCCTGTCCTAACTTATAGTTTTGGAGTGATGGACTGGCCCCAAAAAGTGTTGGATAGATTGGATATTAATACAAGAAGGATGCTTCATGCTCACCAAATGATTTATAAAAATCAGTGTATACCCAGATTATATATTTCCCATTCTGAAGGAGGGATGTGCCTCCTTGAAATTGATTACATATATAGATCTGCAGTCGTGGGACTCCACACATATCTACTGACCTCACAAGATCCAAATGTGGTGAAAGTTTTGAAACGAGGAGAATAAATCTAAGATGTCATCTCTGCTTAATTTAGCAGAAGCATATTGACATCAAGCAGGAATGGAAATGAAATCAGAAGTGGGTAAAAATCAGGCAGCAACTGAATGTGCTAAAAAACAAAAGAAAGAATATAAGGTGAAGGATCAGATGAGAAGGCAAGAAGTATGGAAAAAACATAAATATAAACTTCTGGAAGAGCCTCATGTTGATCAAGAACGAACACAGGAATGGTTAAGGAGAGGTGAATTTACATCAAGAAATGAAAGGTTAATATTGGCAGCCCAAGATAGTGGGCTACGTACACGCTGGTTTACTAAGTCCATTGAACATGTGAAAGAAGCAGACATGTGTAGGTTTTGTGGAACCGGATTGGAAACAGTCACACACCTTATTGCTGGTTGTGACTCTCTAATGGCAGAGGGACTGTGTACTGAAAGGCATAATAATGTGGCGAGATTGTTACACTAGAGATTGTGCAAACATTATGGTATTGGAGTGGCTGAAAAGCACTGGAAACATGAGCCACCGAGAATCATAGAAAATGATGAAGTTTACATCAAATGGGATCACCCAATACCAACAGTCCAAATGATTGATTCTAGAAAACCGGATATAGTGGTCCAGGAAAAGAAGACAAAAGTAGCATTGATCATTGAAACCACCACACCTAGTGAGTACAGTGTCTTGCGTACAGAGAGACGCAAAGTCATAAAATACCTTGATCTGCAGGCAGAAATGAGACCCATGTGGAAGAAAGATACCCAGTTCCAATAATAGTAGGAGCAACTGGTTTTATAAAAAAGAATTTACAATCGTATTTAGACATGTTACCAATTTGTGTAACACTGTAAGAATTGCAGAAGGAGTCATTACTGGGCACATTGTGGGTGCTGTAAAGAGCACTTTTGGCTAACATCAAAGAGTGAAACAATACTAATTTCATGAACTGTAGTTGTACTTTGACTTAAGAATGGGGTCCATTCCCATCATGGTATTAGAAACCCAAAAGACTTGGAGACATTAAAATGTCAGACTCACAGGGATTCATTTCAGACAAAATTGCAGGACAGCCTGCAATACATACAGGAAACATGTAAAGTACTAGGTACAAAGCCTCATAAGATGATACCAGGCTATTGGCCCTGATGCCCTCATAAGCCTAGCCCAGACTTTTGCCCATGTCCCTTCAAAGCCAGCACCTGTTTCTCCTGTTCAGCTGGGGCACACACAGGATCCCAGGGGTGTCATATCCATTTCCCATGCAAGTCATCCAGCTTCTTCTTCATGAGGGCTATACATGTACTCTGCTAGACAAGGAGAGGGAGTGTATTTACAGTGTATTGTGTGGGACACTACACTATCCTGCCAACAAGTACTATACACGTCACAGACCAGGTGAGGCCTTGTGTGCATGTTGCATGAGTGGGGTTTGTCTTACACATATGCAGAAATGCCATCAAGGCTGGTTTGGAAATGGCCTTGTATGCCAGACACAGGTTGCCTATGATCAGTCTGTATAAGACTGAGTACAGGGACAGGGCTTTCAGCCTGTCTCTATAGAAGAGGTGTTGCAGACCCTGGATTTGCCTGGTCATGAAACTCTGTGGTCTCTGCAACTACTGCATTTGCTTGGCAAGGTACATGCCAAAGGTGCCATTGTACTTGGTAATGCATCTGATAAGGGAGGAATACAGGGATGTTGTGTCCTCCTGGTTCCTGAATGATACCCTTATTTGTGAGGTGGGCCATGTAAACAGCCTTCCGTACAATGAGGCCACATGGTGGGAAACTGTTAGGTTGCTACCAACCTTGGTGCACAAGTTGCCTCACATGATTGCATGCTCAGTACATTATTACTGTCATAATTAGTGTGGATGACATCTGCCACAGCAGGGAAAATTATGCATCTCCCGGCATTCAGTTTGAGACAATGCTTCTTGCACCAGTCATTACTTTGGGTGAGGGCCTCTAGGAGGATGCTCACATTACTAGGGGAATGTCAGACAGTGGCCTACTTGCAAGCATCTGTAAACCTGGTCAGCTACAGATCACTGCTTTTGTCTTGTACCTCAGATATGTATATCTCAAAGAGTAGAGGCCCCCAGACCGATCCTTGGGGTACACCACTCTGGAAGAGTCTACTACTAGAGGTGGCTTTCACTACTTTGACCAAGTGGATACTATCATTGAGCCAGTTAGCTACTGATCTGGTAACATACAGATTCATGCCTAGCTGTGTAGGCTTATGTATCCTGGCTGCCTAGGGATTATTGTGAGAGATATGCGCTAAGGAAAGGTAGGCATTGTTCACCATCTTCCCCTTGTCCTTGTGTTTGCTGGTCACTTCAGAGAAGTTGAACAGGTTTAACAGGCCTGATTCCCCTTTGACAATACCACACTGTATGGGCTCAAGCAATTTGAGGTTGCTGATGTCCATGTTCATAATGTCCTTGATATTGCCTTCCATGCCCTTGCAGAGCAGGCTAGTTAGGTTGATGTGCATATGATTGGCTGGGTCAATGGATTGCTCTGCATTTGTGTATAGGGATGACAGTAGCTGCCCTCTGTGCAGATAGGATGTCACTGGTGCTCAGGTTTTATCGACTATAGTGTCTAATGGAGCTGAGAGCTCATACCTGAGTTCATGTTGGATGCACCCAGGGATGGTATCAGGCTTATGGAGACGTATGTGTTTTGCCTTTTAGAGGGCATTACAGACCTGCTTCCTGATGATGAGGGGAGGGGGCAGGTGCTGTGCATGCACATGTGTACCGATGGGGGGATGGGGGGTGATGTTTACACTTCACCTGTCTGCAGCAGGTTGGCTATATCTATGTCATATGTGTATGTGTTGTTACTGACCACCACTATAGAACAGATTTGGGTATTGCCTCTGGGATTGCAGACATATGTGTGGAAGGCCTTGTGATTGGCCTTGGTGGATGTGTCTAATTTGCACTCAAAGATAACCTTAGGGTAATTCACATGTGACCTTATTTGCTTGTTCAGACCAAGGTGACAATGCTTCCAATAAGACACCTGCTCCTTCTTAGCCCTGTCCAGCATTTAATTCCACCTATTATGGTATTTGTGTTTTGCTGCTGTCCACCACAGATGTTTACCCTACCTTGAGGGAGATGATGTTGTCCTGTCAGGTATTGCTGAGTCCATACAACTATGTAGGTGCTCACATCGTATTGTGGTGTGGGCTTGGACACTTCTGTTAGTTCCTACTGATGGGATGTTGGCTGTACATCTACTTCTATCTGCTCTGAGGAGATTTATAGTAATTTTTGTAAAGTTTATTTTGTATGACCCTGACAAGGGGCAGTCAGAAGGGGAGATGGTGACCTGAACAGTGATGGCTATAGGGTCAGATCTTACCAAGAAGGATGAAATTGTAGGAGTGCTACAGTGGCTACTCATGTTGTTTTGGATTAGGTACAGGATATTTCCACCTGTCATAGGAGTGTTGACCAGCTGATCCACTGCATTGCCATTGACAAAGCCGAGGAATCTATGTGTGTTCATGTTTAAGTAGCATAGGTCACGCACACTATGGTTGGGTAGTTAAAGTCACCCAGGAGCAGGGTAGATGGTTGAATCTTGACAGATTCCAGCAAGTCCAGATGGATGTGGTGGGTGTCCTGGTTGGAGGTCTGTAGCTAACTATGATTTGAGTAGGTAATTTGTCAACTGTTAACTGCACTCAGGATGTCTCCCATGCATCATACTGTTTGGCCAGCCTGGAGGTGTGTATGTGTATGATAATGTTTAAAACTCCACCTCCTGTGGCTTTGCAACCCTCCATTTGGGGGCTAAATGTATGATGGGATGAGCAACCTGGCAAGGTTAGTGTGCTCTCCACAGCTGCAAAGCAGGTGTCCGTGACTGCACAAATGTCAGCATCCTACAGGACAAGGTACACTTGCATTGACATGGATTTCATGCTAAGACACCTAGCTCCTGTTAGAGCAAGACATCTGCACAAAGTCACACATCACTGCTGGGCAAAGGCCAGAAAATAGTGACACTTTATGAATCTAGCTGAAATACACCTAGTTGCTAGCAACGACGGTTTCTCATTCACAGGACTACTCCACAGGATATGACATTTAACATTCAAATGTATGCTATTATGTTATGACTTCAGTCTTTAATGGATTGCCAGTGATTTACCAGATAATACACAACTGTATGAAGCATTGGCTACAAATATGAAGCAAACATGTGGTCATTCTGCAAAACTCTGGACAGTTGACAGGTATGGGCTCAGTATGTAACATACAGTTCAACACACACTTCTTCACCTGTTGTTTACTATGCACATACCCCATATAAGTGTCTTACATTTGTAAGACAAGCATATGTATCATAGTAGCATTCACAGGTGACATATGTATATTTACAACATCCTAGGGAGCTGGCCTAGCAGTGTCACAGCCAGTACTGAGCAACAGACACTCCAGTAGTAGTCATACATGAGATAACCTTTGCTGGGGTGACTCAAGGAGCAGAACCGTGGTCTACATCACAGCAAACAGGGCCAACAGGAATTGCCATAGGTGCTGGAGAGCAGCATGTGAGTCCAGCAGGTCTTGTTGCAACCTAGTGTTTAACGTCCTATTTCATATTATTACATCCCCCTTCTGCATTCCAAGCTTAAGTGGTTGACATACCTGTTATAGTGCTGAAGAGTTTCCTCAGACTAATGCAAATGTTTAGGTTTGTGTAGTTGCAGTCTGTCTTTGTGTAGCTGGGTTCAGACCTGTGTTGCATAGGCAGCAGCTTGCTTTTTGTAGGCAATACTCGTGAGCAGGTGATGGCCTGTGCACCTATTGGTATCTCCCACTTGCTACTTGCATCCATAGCTGCTGTGTTGTCTTTCCATTAGCCAATGCCATAGCAGCACAGTGCTATAATTAAGTCCTTCATGTGGGCCTTGCCCCTTTTCCTTGCCTGTGAGGAGGATACTATGTAGGTGTGGGGGCTGCAGCTTCACAGACGGTAGGCGGAAATCCCTCTCAGAACAAGTAATGTGGAGACAGCCCAACAACATGGGGGACAAAGTTCCAGAATTGGGTACAGATTGTAAGCAAGTATTGCTGTTATACACATAGAATATTGCTAGATTAACAGGGTTTGTCTGGACATGCTTTTTCTGTGTGACTTGACGTCTGACAGTGATATGTCTCTGACATACCTCTCAACTCCAGATGTCCACAGACTGCCCAGTGGTTTGCCTATGTTATGTTTGATATGTTCCTCAGACAATTTCTGTTTTTGAGAAATCAGTATAATAATGTGAGGAGTGTAGTCAGTAAATGTTGACATCCGTTTGTGTTTCAGACATCATGTCCATCAGGGATGTTATGTTACAATAAACCCTGTAACACCAGCAACTGTTTCAGTTTGTAACACCATTATGTGAGATATGTCCCTCTTTTCAGCCCCCTGTCCCCCAAGTATGTCAGTCTTTGTTCAGATGTTTTGCAGTAAGAGGGTCAGACATATGGTATACCATTATTTAGTGACTTCACTCCTGACATCATCCCAGTAACTTAGCAGACTCCCAGAAGTGGTATGTGGCAGTGGTCATAAATATGGACCCACACCCTGAACATTCTGTGGAAATTTGTACAATTGAGAGTTATGTATGTCTGGAATTTGTTAACAGACTGTCAATATTGTGTAGCAGTGGTGTGTGTAAATGTTTGTTGGGTTGAGTAGGGAGTAGCAGATGTGAGTGTCTTACATTCTTTTCTGACTGAGCATGCTGCTACAGTTGCTGGTGGTCTATCAGGTGTATATGTTTGTAGGGCAGACTGAGAAATGTCCTGTAACACCTCAGGATTCCCAGTAGACATTGAGTTGGGGCAATATATGTCAGTGTAGTGTGTGACTGGCAATCAGGATATGTTTGTTCAAACAGTTGTTATAGTCTAGAGTTCATCTGGGGTACTGATATGTTGCTGTGACTGTGGTGCAAATGGTTGTGGGTGGACAATTTCTCACTGATGTCTGCTTTTCACTGCAGTCACATCCCTGTGGTGCATGATATATTTGAAAATACATGGGTAATTCCTCAGAGCTGATTTGGGGTAATGTCATGTTGGTCTAACTGTGGTTCAGAAGGTGCTGGGTGAAATGGTTGGCAGCTATCAGTGTTTTTTCTCTTCTGTTACATGACTGCAGTCATACCTCTCCACTGTCCAGATGTCTAGACACTGTCCAGATGCGTGGCTGATATGTTTGGTCTGTTCCCTATGACAGCTGTGGGTTTCTGACAAATCACTGGGATGATGTGAGCATCGACATCAGTAAATGATGACAATCATTTGTGTTTCAGACCTGGAATCTATCAGAAAATATATGTGAAATCAAACCATGCTGCTCTAGTAGACTTCTATGTGTATAACAGCCATATTTCAAATATGTGGCTATTGTTTGCCCTTTATCCCCCCACTTTGTCAGGCTCTTTGCAGATGTCCCGCAGTAAGAGATTGGTATATATATATACATACATATATACATATATATATATATATATATATATATATATATATATATATATATATATGTGTGTGTGTGTGTGTGTGTGTGTGTGTGTGTGTGATATATATATATATATATATGTATATATATATATATATATATATATATATATATATATATATATATATGTATATGAGTATTATGGATATGTGTTTTCCCTTATGTTAAATGACTGTAGTGCATGATATGTTTGTACAAACATTGTAAATTCCTTCAGCTCAGATGGTGTATAAGTATGTTGCTGTGATTGTAGTGCACATGGTCCTGGGTTCAAGACTTAGTAATGATTACTTTTTTTCATTAATGTTAAATGACCATAATGCATGATATATTTGTAAAAGCTTTACAAATATTCATGGTGTAATGGTGTGTTGCTGTGATTGTAGTACACAGTGCCCTGGGTTTGAGACTTGGCCGTGCTGATTATTTGGTTGCTGGGCAGAACAAGAGCTTATGGAGACAGAGTGATTAAAGTAGTTATAAGCGGGTCTGTGTGGTTTTTAGTGAAGCTAAGCGATGCTAAGAGATGGTTAAGGGGCAAATGCTCAGCACTGCTTAACAGTGTGCAAATCCACTTAGTGGGGCTAACTGTTGCTTAGAATTTACATCTAAGCAATGCTTAAACCAGCTAAGCATAGTTGAGCACTGTGCAACATTGCTCAGTTTTCATTTTAAAAAAAAGCAGGATTGTAGATTAATTCATCATTACTGACATATTATTGAGTGTATATGATTTACTTTACATCGCATCCCCCTATGTGCTTTCATTACATTACCTTGGGGTGTGACTATACTGTACGGGACACTTGTGTATTCTTGAGTGATTTCACATGTTATATGCACTCACACTTTCATTTTGAACCAACTACACTAGACTGGGTGATATATATCACTTAATACATAATTTAACATAAAAATTACTTTTAACAATGCTTTCTCATGTAAAAATAAATTGACTGCCTTGGTACTTGATCCATGAACACCTGCATGCAAAGCCAGAACTCTAACCACTACACTATCTCATCGTCAGGATTTGAGCTATATATTTTTATTTAGCTGCTATGAGATGTTTAAGCAATGCTGAGCAGAGGGCCATAATGAGCAAACCCACTCAGCTATGCTTAAACATACCTTAGAATGGGAAAAAAATGGAAATTAATAAAACCACTTTATTAACATGTCTCAATACTCCTTGTCAGTCACAGTAAGGGATCACATAGGGACAGATTTTAAATATTGGTCTTACAAACTTCCTGGGTCCTGTCTGTGAGCCAGCTGGATATCCCACAAGTTTCATATGTGTTTATGCATACTTCCTTTAGTTCGTTTACAATGCCCAAGTGAGGCATTGTATTAAATGCCTTGGCTAGGTCAAGGTAAGCAATATGCACTGTTTTGCCCTTATCCATTGCCTTGGTGACCTCATCAAAGAAGTCTGCCAGATTCAGTTGCCTTTGACAAAACCAAACTGGCTTGGGTCCTTTGTCCAGGTCTATATTACCAAATCAAAACATCAGATAGGTGAACACCAAAACATAGATACATAGAGATCAAACAAGCAAAACCATGAATGGCCACTTCAGCAACTTTTTTCCTAGGAGAAAAAATCACTTGGCTGTCATCAGGAATTTGCTCTTTTCTCCACTATAGAGTAATCTCAGAGTTGGTATATTTAGTTGGGGGGGGGGGGGGTTGACAGTTTGTTTGGGTTTTGGTTAGCCAAGCGAGTTTTTCCCCTGGGAAAAAATTTGCTGAAGTAGCAGTTTGTAGTTTTGCTAGCTGGATCTTTATGTGTCACTGTTTTGGTGTTCGGTTATCTGATGTTTCAATTTGGTAATATATATCCCTTTGTCAAAACATCTTCTATGTCACTGTTAATCATTTCCATGATAATTCTTTCCATGGCTTTGCATATGAGACTGGTCAGACTAATGGGTCTGCAGTTCCAGGGATCCATTGATGATCCCACCCTTGTGCAGAGGGATGACAATTGCAGTTTTCTCTTCATGTGGCACAAAATCTTTTTGGAGGCATTGATTGAACAGTGACTCCAGTGGCCCTGACAGGTCATATTTCAGGCTAGTTAGGAGGCAGCCTGGGGTATTACTGGGGCCTTTCAAAGCTATATTCTGGCTGTAGAGAGTGCATCTAAGACCTACTGTTAGAGGGATTATGTTAGATGGCATTTCAATTTTCATTCAATTTGTAAAAAGAAAACAAGAAATCTCTTCTTGAAGAGAGTTGGCTCAGGGACAGACAAGGAACAATGATGATTACAGAAGTCTTGTTTAAAATGAGGCAGAGTCAAAACCAAATTCTTAAATTCAAGAGCACGTCAGACAGGCTTAAAGTCATTCTTATCAGGAATATGAGGTAGTAAGAAATAAAATGGTGTATGCAGAAGACATGAAGCTTATTATAGAATTAACTGGTAGCCAATGTGAACAATATTGTCTTGTATATGCATTACTATGGCATAAGTATTACACAAAGTTCATTATACAGATCAGTGGAGACAATGAGGACAATATTGTCTTGCACACGCTTTAAATACAGAGAGAACATTCAGAATATGTCCACTTCCACATATACATTACTCATTCACAAAAATATAACTCCTCAAACAAATTAAATACTGCTTCATATACATGAAGGCTTTGTCACTGCATGCCCTTCCTAGACTGGGGCTTCATTTTGTTATCCAAAACACTGCTAACACTGGTGTCATATTCCCACTGAAGAAAGGCATTAAGACCTCCCAGAGTTTGCCCTTTTTATTCCTGCACTTTTGTACAAGATGGCCACAAGTATATCATTCAGCCATATTGTTTGTGTGCTACATTTATGTATACCATAACTCCATTCACATCAGACAATTTTCACCGCATTAACAAAAAAAAAACTGCAACATTATTTTCATATAGCCACACCAAAACTCTAGTCTTTAAAACAAGTGTTTTACACAGTTCACTGGTGAGAACTTATACAGATTCATCTGCATTATTTCGATGATTAGTCTGCATTTTGTTAAAGAACAGAAGATAAATAAATAAAACCTGAAAAAAATGGGAAATGAACAAAACTAGATTTGGGTCTTCACTACCACATGACATACTAGGATTTCACTGAGAATTTTTTGTTTTTTTTCCCCTTTCTATCTGCAAGTGAACATCAGGTGCTACCAGCTTGTCTCCTCATTCATGAGGTCTAGCAGACTCCCGTTATCCTCCGTCAGACTCAACTCAATGTAGGTCCAGGTTGGAGAGGATATCAAAAATGCTGGTACAGCCTCACAGTATTGCAGGGTAGTCTGCCCTAACTCCCTACCCCCATCCCATGGTAGTCTTGTAAGCTCTGCCATCATGGGCATTGAGAACAAACACATGAGCATGCACACTGCCTATGGAGCACACAGCATGCCAGATTCATAGCCCTTATTGCAGTGCTCCTAGCTCGGCTTCCCTCACTTCCCTCAGGGTGGGGAGGTTTGCATCATCCTCTCACTCCCATCCTCCCCTTTTGCCCTCTTCAGTATCCATTCTAGTAACAAAACACAGGTTATTTAGGGGCTGTAAGGACTTTATCCCTCTGCATCACATGGCTGGTTAAGACTTCATTAGAAATTCTGATACATTTTGCTATGTGCCCCTTCTGTTGTGTGTTGTAGTTATTTATTTAAGACTATTGTAACACTGTTTCCATAGCTTTTTGAGTCATGTATATTTTACTTAAAGTATAGGAGAAGCCATTTATTTGTTCTTTTGCCATGCCATGTGCACTGTTGACTTGAAGGACCCAATTGCCATCTTTATGTGCCATGGTGCTAAATATGGCATCAACACATCAGTATGGATGAGAACACCGAATCTGTGTTAGCATACATATCTAATTGTGTGGACAATGTAACAGTCAGCATGATCATCACCATAAGGGCCAATCAAAAATCCTGGATCACAAATGAAGTGCATGATCTCCTGAAAGCATGCAATGCTGCCTTTAAGGCAGAAGGCAAGTGTCGCTCGTCCATCTCTAACATGGATGACAAGCAGGCGGGGTATTTTATTTAGATGCTTTAATACATAGAAACACATCAGGATGGATATAAGCATCATGAAATATAAACAAACTGGTTAACAGATAGACTTTGCATACATACATGCTTACATCTCAACAGCTAACTACAAAATGGTAGTCAGGCTCGCATTTGCTCAGTATTTATACACTTGTGCAAGCCTTTGGATAGCTTCTTAAAGATACATGCACACATATTGCTCTGCATCGTCCCTCTTAAAAAGATGGCCCTTTGTAAAACAATATTAGAGTTAGACATGCTTTGCTATAGACACTAGAAACAAAACACAATGTTCATGTCCAAGTTGCCATGTATCTGTTACATGGTTTAGAGATACAACCAAATCTCATAACAAAACAATCTGGACTAAATTTTGCAGCAGGGACAGTCTTCTGTGAACAACTCGTATGAGGAACTTCTGGATTTGTCACAAGAATGGGAATACTCTCAGGAATTGGAAAACCGGACAACTCACTCTGAGATAAACAGTCTTTCTCACGGGCTATGTGCAGTAGTATAGGCTCAGACACTGGTCTCAAATGTTTCTGATTCCACCTAAACTCTGCTCCTTGTGATTCCACAATGTATGATCTTGGCTCTGGGCAAATACCCTTCATGACACAAATCTGATCATAACCTTTGGATGTTTGCATCCTTACCACATATCCTAATTGTAACGGATTGAGCAGTTTGCTGGTTTTATCATAGTAGGACTTCTGGGTTAGGCATTTCTTCAACAAACTGGCTTTCACTGACCTGTTGTTCTTGACAGATGGAACCAACAATTGACTACTGATTGGTAATGTGGTTCTGGTTTGTCTTGATAGAAGTCTCTGAGCAGGTGAACCAAGATGTTTATCATAAGGAATATGAACTGTTGGCTTGTAAACTGCATGCCATTGTCAGAAATAACTTTGCACTGAAAAAAGATGCTTCATCTTAGTAATGACAGTACTGGATGCTAGGTTAGGAAGTAGGTCAATCTTGTGCAAATTAGAGTCAGATTCTTCTAACACCAAATAATGTTGACCATTCCACTTGAAGATGTTGGTCTCTACTGTTGATCAAGTTAGTTCAGGAATCTGGTTTAGCTGAAGTGGCTCTTTCTGTTGATGTTGCTTTGTACTATTACACAGCGAACAAGATACAAGTGCTCTCTCAATGTCTTGTGAAATAGAAGGCCAATATACTAGTCCTCTTGTCCTTCTTTTGGTAGAATTGACTCCTGGGTGACCACAATGCAAAATAGTAATATACTCTTGTTGCAAGGACTTTGGAACAATTACTTTTGGACCTTTCATAATGATTCCATTGTCAGATAAAATCTCATCTCTGTATGGAAAATGAGGTTGCACTTCTTGAGGTAAACTAGATTGCTTTGATGGTCATCCTTGATTGATAAAGTGGGTGAGCCTTTGTAAAACTGGATCTGTAGCTGTGTGATGTGTCAACTCATCAAGATGTGGAAGAAAAATATCTCACTTCCATGATTTCAAAATCAAGGTTCTCATTCTTGTGCTGTTCTGTGGTATTTCTGGGCAATCTGGATAATGTATCAGCAAAATAAAGACATTTGCCTTTCTTGTAGACAAGATTGAAATTATACTTTTGCAATCTCAGCATCATGCATTGCAGTCTGACTGGAGCTGAATGCATAGGCTTTCTCAAGATAGTGACTAGAGGTTGGTGTTCTGTTTCAATCTGGATAGGTTTACCATAAACATAATCATGGAACTTTGAACATGCAAACACAGTTGCCAAAAGCTCTTTCTCTATCTGGCCATACTGCATTTCAATTTGGGTAAGAGTTCTCAATGCATAGGCAACAGGTTGATGCTCTTGTAGAATGACTACACTAAGATCAAATTTTGAAGCATCACATGAAAGAGTAACTGGCTTGTGAACATCATAGTATCTGAGAGTTGGTGGACTAGCAATTCTCTGTTTCAGGACTTCAAATGTTCTTTGGTGTTGCTCTAACCAAGACCATTATACATCTTTACTTGTCAGGTCTCTGAGAGGTGCTGATAGTTGGCTCAAGTCTGGAATGAACTTGCCTAGATAGTTAACCATGCCAAGAAAATGTTGCAGGGCTTCAACATTGTCTGCAGCTGGTATCTCAAGAATGGCCATTTGCTTAGAAGGGTCTGGCCATAAGCCTGAGCTAGTGAATAAATGATCAACATAACTAACTTCTTGTAGCCTGAACTTGCATTTATGTGGATTGAGCTTAAGATTCACTTGACATGCCCTTTCCAAAACTTTTCTGAGGTTTCTGTCATGCTCAGCTTCACCATGACCTCCTACTAGTATGTCATCTACTATTATAGCACAAGTATACCCAGAAAAATTTGCTCCATTGCACATTGAAATACTTCACTTGCAGAATTTATCCCAAATGGGATTCTTAAAATTGTACCTTCCAGAGTACTGAATGCAGTGAGCAATGATGATTGCTTGTCAAGCTGTATTTGCCAAAATGAACACTTCGCATCTGAGAGAGAAAAAACAGTGGCATTTGACATCAATGCTGTGACTTCTTCAACTGTGTGCATTGGATGATGAGGTCTTTTTAGAGCTTTGTTTAAATGCCGTGGGTTAATACATATTCTGATGTCATCTGAGCTTTTCTTATGAGCTACCACCATGGAAGATACCCATTCAATTGGAGTTTCAACTGGACAAATCACACCTTGTTGCACCATTTTATCTAGCTCGGCTTTGACTCTGTCCTGCATGGCTATTGGAACTTTTTGAGCTGGCCTGATAACTGGACTAACATCTGGATCTAACTTCATGGAGTACACAACTGGAAGCTTCTTTAATTTATCTTCAAAAAGATCAGCATAGGTGGAAAAAATATATTGGGCTAAATTAGAGCAGTGGTCTTTCAAGCTAACATGGTGGACTTCCTTATTAAATGAACGCAGTCTCATTTTCAAACTGTCTCTGAGCCCTAATACTGATTGGATGTGCCTCTTGGCCACATGAAAAACAAGTCATAATGTCTTCCAGCAGAGTAACATGAAAATACTACTGAGTCTTCAGTTTGCATTTCTTCACGTCTATAAGCAACAAGCTTCGCACACCTTGCCAAATCAAGCCTTTCAGCATGATACACTCTAGCAAATGTTTCTGCTGACATAACATTACACTTGGAACCTGTGTCAACTTTGAGCTCTGTGGGTTTGCCATTTATCCAAACAGTACAACATACTTCATTCTTTGCCCTTAAATCTACTGCATTGACTGTTTCATGAAGCACTGACACACCATCCACATAAAGAGTAGGGATCTCTAATTGATCAACTTGTTTCTTAAAATGTTCCCTTTTAATAAAAGAATGTGAGCCTTTTAATTTACAGAACCTTTTTGAAATTAATCCATTTATTGCATTTGTGGCATTGCTGACCAAAAGTAAAACATTTTTCCCCTTTCTATTCATGATTTCCCCCACAATTTGCGACAGTTGACAATGAGACTGGGTTGGAGCCCATACTTTGAGTTTGCTGATTCACTCTTATGATTCATTGTGACTTTGAGAGTTCTGGAATTTGCTGGAAAGTTCTGGGGTTTACCAGTGTGCTGCAGGGGCTACAGTTGTTGCCATGTGCTTGGGCTGGTTTCTTTTAACTACTTGCTGCATACTATCAACATTAGCTTTATCACTGTGCCTTCTAGAGCTATTCTCATTTGTAAGCATATTTGCATGCTTTTCTGTGAGCTCATATATCTGACAAATCTCAATGGCCTTATTCAAAGTTAAATCACTGTCATGAAACAAAATCTTTCTCAAGGCATCATCTTTAATACCACACACAAGTCTGTCCTTTATCAACTCATCCCTTAAATCACTAAATCTGCACATTTTAGCCTTGTTTCTCAAGTCGGTTATATATCCTGCAAAAGTTTCACCAGGCTTTTGATCCCTTGTATAAAATAAGTGTCTTTCCATTTTAACATTTGTCTGGGGGTTACACATTTCTCTAAATTTATATTTTAAGCACTCGGGGTCCTCCCTTGACTCAGCCAGTACAACAATATGGTGGTTCCCCCTCTTCTGTGTAGGTAGCAGGTGCATACACAAATGAATGTTCCCTTTCTATGGCTTCTGACCCAGCTAAATTAAGTAGAATAAATGACTTTGCATGGTCAACTTTATCTAAAAATGCAGCCTGTATGAAAATGTCATACTCTTGCTCAAACACTCTCCACTTCTCAGCAATATTACTGTCAAACACAAGTTCAGTGGGTTTTCAAAATCCGTCTGCTATGGCCCCAAAGTATTTGTTTGTGCATGCACTGAAAATATGGCCCTTGTAATTATGTATGAACAAACTGTTCTGTGAGCTTGTAATAACATTCAATTACACAATACACTCTTCAAAATACTGTACTTTGTGAAATATGCACTACAATGGCTGTATTCTGCAAAATAACTTAATTTTAACACTGCACAAAAAAGCAAACGCTGTATACACTTCTGATAACTCAGATAATTTTTATTTATAAGAAAATATGGATTCACTAAGCACATATTAAAAAATGCCGTAGTTTCCTCTTATTTTACTTGTTATAAGCAATTCGGACTTTATTTCAAAAATTTTTCATAGTAATTTGAATATTTTTATCAATATTGGACATACTAGTTTATGCAAAAATCATTAAGAACATTCTGTATGCCTCATTTCATATTTGTGAATAAAAATAGTGCTGAGCAAGTTTTATTATCTATAATGCATTTCTGAACTGTTTTGCGAAGTATGCATATTGTAGGGATGATTCTCTTCTCAATATTCTTCCGGCTTCAACTGAGTGTCTGAAAGGCACTTGAACTGAAGAATTTGGATTTCATCCTGGCTTCGTGTCCTTTAGACATGTCGCTTCTGAGAGCATGTCCTTTTAGACGTACCACTTCTAATAACATGCCGCTCATCCCTCTCTAACATAGATGACAAGCAGACTGGGTATTTTGTTTAGATGCTATAATACATAGAAACACATTAGGATGGATAACAGCATCATAACATCATAAAATATAAACAAACTGGTTAATAGACAGACCTTACACACATACATGCTTACATCTCAACAGCTAACTACAAAATGGCAGTCAGGCTTGCACATGATCTGTATTTATACACTTGTGCAAGCCCTGGGATAGCTTAAAGGTGCATACACATATATTGATCTGCAGCAAGGATGTCATCAGAGAGACCAGAAGTAATTTAAGTAGGGGAATAAAGAAGGCAAAGCCTACCTATGGGCAAAAAATCCAGAGTCACTTCTCAGACCTTTGAAACACCAGAAGTCAGTGGCAAGGAGTACAATCCTTAACAGACTACAGACTTATATCTTCAAAGTGTGATTACAACACCAAATTTCTAAATGAGCTCAAGACCCTCTTCAGCAGATTTGATGAAGGGAATAGCACAAAAGCCAGGAATTCACCACCAGGTAAAATGAAGTAGTACTCTGCCTCAATTCAGCAGACGTTCAGAGAACTCTAAGCCTGGTGAACCCAAGAAAATCAGCCGGACCAAACAACATTCTGGGGCATTTGCTAAGAGACTCTGCTATTAAACTGTTGATGGTCCTTAATGACATATTTAACACATCTGTACATCAGGCCCTAGTACCCAAGTGCTTCAAGAACACAACAATTAAACCACTAATCAAAAAGTCTCAACCGACAACCCTGAATGACTGTTGTCCAGTTGCTCACACCTCTAGTGTAATGAAATGCATTAAGAGACTGTTCAAGGACAGTTTAACAACAAATCTCCCTGTAGAAGTGGAGCCACTCCAATTTGCTCATCGGCCAAACCTCTCTAAACTACAGACGCCGACTCACTGGCACTGCAGACATCCATGGCTAACCTGGAAAACAAGAGCCATTATGTCTGACTGTCATTCATTGACTTCAGCTCTGCCTTTAACAGTTATACCACAACTTCTGATAGACAAACTGTTTCATTTGGGTGTCGGCACTTCCATGTGTAACTGAATTTTGGACTTCCTCACTGACAGACCACAAAGAGTGAGCGTAAGCAATAGCACCTCAGAGAACACTACACTGAGCACGGGAGTCCCTCAAGGATGCTCAGTCGTCTGCTGTTCACCATGCTGACCCATGACTGCACGCTAGGAACAGCTCAAATCACATCATAAAATTCAAGGCTGACACTACAGTAGTAGGCTTAATCAGCAATGGTGATGGTAAAGCATCTGATTGACTGGTGTGACAACAACAATCTGGCTCTGAATTTAAACAAAACCAAAGAGGCAATAGTGGACTTCTGGAAAAAACATGAGGCACTGTCCACTCTTACAATCAAGGGAAAAACAGTAGAAAGGGTGAACAGCACCAAATTCCTGGGGGTGCAATTCGCAGAAGACTTGACATGGTCCACTAACACAAATCACATTGTCAAGAAAACACAACAAAGGCTCCACTTCCTACAGAAGTTGAAGAGAGCAAACCTTCCATCTTCAGTACTTACAACCTTCTACAGAGGCACCTTTGAAAGCATCTTGACAAACAATATCATGGAATGGTATGAGAAGTGCAAGGCTACAGATTATAAAGCTCTCCAAAGGGTGGTGAAGGTGGCAGAGAGGATCACCAGGTCTAGATTTCCATCTATACAGGACCTGCACTTGGCATGATATCTTGGTAGGGCTAAAAAGATTCTCAGAGACCAAACCCATCCAGCTCAGGAACTGTTCCTGTGCTTAACTTTGAGCAAATGCTACAGAAGTATACATTGCAAAATGAGTAGACTGAGAAATAGCTTCTTTCATCAGGCTATCAGACTACTAAACTTAAGTAGCAATGCAAGCCAACAGGTCACTTAGTCAGTAGCCACATAATCTGAAGGGAATCTCATTTCCTAAGTGCAATCAACGCGCTGTTAAGTTTTGTCTTCTCACTTGTGCAATAGTTCATTGTAAGCTTATTACTTTTTGTGCATATTTTGCATGTAATTTTTTAAGTATATTTCTATGTGTATGTTCTTATATTGCTAATCTTGTGCTGTGTGATGCTTTTCTCAGTGGATTATTCCTATGCATATTTTGCATGTATATATATTTTTTTAGTACATTAGTATGTGTACGTTTCTGTATTGTTAATTTTTGTACTGTATTCAGCTTTTCTCCCCGGGCCTCCACTGAAAATGGGCAACCTGCCCAGTCGGACTCTCTCGGTAAACAAATGTAAACTAAATAAATAAATAAAATAAGTAAATAAAGTTTGCAACAATTCCATGCAACTGAAAATGTTCTAGTCTTTTTGCTCAAGTCTGAACTGTACAATATATATACCTGTGCAATACTAAGTGCTGCTAATAGAGATACAAACATGTGATCATGTCTAGTGTCATGTCAAATGTTACAAATGTTTTCCTTCTTATAATATATGTTACATTTATACGCATTGTCTGCACATAGAGCTCGAAACAATGACATTTCATTTAGCCTGCACTGAGGTGTAGGTCTACATGACAATAAAGTTTACTTTGACTTTGACTTTAATCAAAATGAGCTTCAGTGAAACATGTCTCAATGAAACAAGTCTCAGTAAATCTATTTCACCCAAACAAGATTGATTTAGATAACATTTAGTAGAAGAAGAATTCCCCTGCTTCCCTCATGTAGAGTGTGACCCATCATATTCTCCAACTAAGCATAACTTATCCTAAAGTTGTATCACCTTGAAGTAGATCGTATTACCTGAGACAGAACTTTTGACGGTCATCTAAGATAGCAAATGTGATAGAGTAAATCATGTTTCTTGATCTGCACCTCTGTAAAATATTTTTCTTCCTTAAATCTATGGCTAGTATTATGGAAGCAGTACACATTAAACTTAAATGGCATTAGCCTGTTAAATTTTACTCTTTGCACCTCTGATGTATTAAGTAGAAGGACACAACCCAACATAATGGGTCTTTTTTGATAAGCACGATTAAGAGTGGGTTTCAGAAATATCAACCTTTTCTGAACTGCTGAGTGTTATGAACATTATCAGATGTGGTTTTGTAATAAAAGCTGCAGACAAAACATTTCTTCATTTGTTTTGTCAGAACACAGAGATATAATTTCCTTTCAGGTTGTAAATACACTGACAAATGACTGTTAATTAAAAACAAATAAGTTCCCTCACCATTTTTCTTTAAAACTACTAAGTGACCTGAGTACATATTTACCATTCATGCAAATACCTAGATTCCAACTTTCACACAGTCTTATACAAATTCTGTCCATTTACTGACTGACTCATATTTCAAGATAAAGAAGTACATAGGATACATTAGTGATTCAAGACTACAACAGTGAAAATCACCAAACTGTTGCATATTAGTGGAAGCATGGAGGTGCTTAGGAGAAATGGCAGTGGAGTTCTTAACCAGATTGTTCAATGAAATCTTGGAAAGTCAGAGGATGCCTGAGGAGTGGAGAAAAAATGTTTTGGTACCTATTGTTAAGAATAAGGGTGATGTGCAGAGTTGTAGTAATTACAGAGGGATAAAACTAATCATTCACAGCTTTAAGTTATGGGAAAGAGTAGTGGAAGCTAGGTTAAGAAGGGAGGTGATGATTAGCAATCAGCAATATGGTTTCATGCCGGGAAACAGCACTACAGATGCAATGTTTGCTCTGAGACTGTTGATGGAGAAATATAGAGAAGGTCAGAAGGAGTTGCATTGTGTCTTTGTGGACTTGGAGAAAGCATATGATAGGGTGCCTAGAGAGGAGTTGTGGTATTGTATGAGGAAGTCAGGAGTGGCAGAGAAGTATGTAAGAGTGGTACAGGATATGTATGAGGGTAGTGTGACAGTGGTGAAGTCTGCAGTGGGAGTGACAGATCCATTTAAGGTGGAGGTGGGATTACATCAAGGATCAGCTCTGAGCCCTTTCTTATTTGCAATGGTGATGGACAGGTTGACAGACGAGATCAGACAGGAGGCCCCATGGACTATAATGTTTGCAGATGACATTGTGATCTGTAGTGAGAGTAGGGATCAGGTTGAGGAGACCCTGGAGAGGTGGAGATATTCTCTAGAGAGGAGATGAATGAAGGTCAGCAGGACTAAGACAGAATATGTTTGTGTGACTGAGAGGGAGGATAAAGAAATGGTTAGGATGCTGGGAGTAGAGCTGGCGAAGGTGGATGAATGTAAGTACTTGGGATCAACAGTTCAGAGTAGTGGTGAGTGTGGAAGAGAGGTGAAGAAGAGAGTGCAGGCAGGGTGGAATGGGTGGAGAAGAGTGTCAGGAGTAATTTGTAACAGACGGGTACCAGTAAGAGTGAAAGGGAAGGTCTACAAGAGGGTAGTGAGACCAGCTATGTTGTATCAGTTGGAGATGGTGGCATTGACAAAAAGGCAGAAGTCAGAGCTGGAAGTGACAGAGTTAAAGATGTTAAGATTTGCACTGGATGTGACAAGGATGGACAGGATTAGGAATCAGTATATTAGAGTGCCAGCTCAGGTTGGGCGGTTTGGAGACAAAGTCAGAGAGGCAGGATTGCATTGGTTTGGACATGTGCTGAGGAGGGATGATGGGTATATTGGGAAAAGGATGCTAAGGATGGAGCTGCCAGGTAAGAGGAAAAGAGGAAGGCCTAATAAGGTTTATGGATGTGGTGAGAGAGGACATGCAGGTGACTGAGCAATATGCGGAGGACATAAAGAAATGGAAACAGACAATCCACTGTAGTGACCCCTAATGGGAACAGCCAAAAGAGAAGAAGACTGTTACATATTAAAGTGCTTTTTTGAAAGAGGCAAGCCAACACACCCTCAATTTGGAATCCACATTTTATATTTTGCTGTATACTTTTGTCTGTAACTGATAGAACTGCTTTAAGTTTTACCTGTTCTGTTTTGCTTTCTGTTTTAAAAAATCTGCTTGGCCTGGTGTTTTTCTTCTATGTGAGCAATATACACTTAAATTATCTAGGCTACACATTTTACATGGTTTTTCCATTGGTTAAATTGTCTCTTCAGAGATATTAAAATACACAGTGAAATTTTGGGTCTTTGTATTTGTCTGAAAAGATTTCAAGCTTGCATAAACTAAAGCACTGCTGGTGATTCCTTACTGGATGAGGAAAGTAATTCTACATTTTTTTGTCTGTGACTGATAGAGCTGCTTTCGGTTATACCTGCTCTATTTTGTTTTCTGTTTTAAGAAATCAGATTGGCCTGGTGTGTTTTTTCCTATGTGAAATATAGACACCTAAATTATCTAGGGTGCACATTTCACATATTTTTTCATTGGCTAAATTGTTTCTTGAGTGATACTTAAAATACACAGTGAAATTCTGGACCTTTGTTTTTGTCTGAAAAAAAAAATCAAGCCTGCATAAACCAAAGCATTGCTGGTGATTCCCTATGGGTAAGGAAAGTAAACCTGTATTTTTGTATGTGGCTTATACAGATGCTTTCTGTTTTACCTGCTTCATTTTTTGTGTTTTAAGAAATCTGCCTGGCCTGGTGTTTCTGTTATATGTGCAAGATAGACACTGAAATTATCTAGGCTGCACATTTCACATGTTTTTTCATTGGTTAAATTGTCTCTTGAGTGATATTTAAATACACAGTTAAATTCTGGGCCTTTGCATTTGTCTGAAAATATTTTAAGCCTGTATATAGTAAAACACTGCTGTTTTTTTCCCTACTAGGTTTTCCTACCCGCTCACCTGCTTGTTGATCTGCTTTTTAACACCTGTTGATTTTAAGCAGCCTACCCCTACTGTAAATTTATTTTAATAATGTCTTCCCTTTCTACACTGCTGTTGATATCTCAAATTATTTATTTGCCTTTCCTTGTGCTTATATTGAAAAAGTGCATTTTGCCTGTCATTGTCTGTTCAACTGATTTACTTGATCTGCATTCATTATTTAGCTAGCTGTTGGATGTTGGATAAAGTAGTGTATTTTTACACTTTAGCAAGCCCTTATTTTAACATCACAGGATTAGTGGATTTTCCATCTACTGCACTATGAGATAGCCTGGTCTGTTTAAGTAGGTGAAAACTTGAGATTTCTGCATGTATTTCTATTGACTGGATGGCTTATTAATCAGCTGATCTTGGTTTTAGTGCCTTTATAAATTCTGTGCAATTGAGTGGCTTTTTGATTATTTATATAAATCAAAGTGGTTTTATTGAATAATCACACACTTTTATAAGTTGTTTAAAGTACACTGTTGTATCCATATCTTTAAGTGTGTCTGTGATAGCATTTCACTCCAGATACTCATTTACTGTGCTTTTACATTAGGAGGGTTGTGATTATTCTTCTAGTGCAGTAGGTGTTTACCTGGTCTATTTGAGCTGGGAAACACACAAAAGGGCTTTAAGTATTTTTTGGACTTCTCTTACATACTGTGACTATACTTCAGCAATTTCACAAAAAAGTACTGTCTGCTGTGTCTTTGCACTGTATTACATTGTATCTGTTAGTTGTATAGCTGTTGTAGGTAGTTTGTATGATCTTGTTACACTTGTGCTCCAAACCAGCTATTCCACATGAAGAAGGTGTTTTTCTACACCCTGTGACAGAGGTATGCTGATCTAATTTGTCTGAGTTGGAGATTGCTGGTGGAAGGCTTATTGTGCACTTTCCTGATTGGTAGTTAGCATAAAACTTGTTTCTCTTTGCTTGTATTTAAGCCTCATGTTTGCACGAGATTTGACTTACGTACTCAGAGCTAATCACTGTTTGGTGACTTTACTACTGACTGCTGAGCATCTGCTTTTACCTGGAGCAATTCACTACAGAAAAGACAAACATAAGTATTTTTTGCACTTCTCTTATATACTGTGACTGAACTTTAGCAGTTTCTTAAGCTATTTGCTGTTATTTTTGCATGTTATAGCAAAAAAAATCCCACTCTACTGTCAATTGCTGCTTTAAGTAGTTAATTGCACTGCATTACATTGTATCTGTTAGTTGCATGGCTGTTGTAGGTAGTTTGTGTGGTTTCATCACACTTGGGCTCCAAACCATCTATTCTAAATTAAGAAAATTTTTCCTGCAATCTTGTGGCAGACTTGTGCTATCCAACTTGTCTGAGATGGCGATTGCTGGTGAAAGGTTTATTGTGTGCTTTCCGAATTGGTAGTTAGCTTAAAAGTTGTTTCTCTTTTCTCGTATTTAAGCCTTAAATTCACATGGTGCTGCTCTTCACTCAGCACCAATTAACAGTGCCCTGTATAGACGCAAAAGCCTAGAAGTTCAGTTTTTCCACAAACAGCTGTCAGTGAAACCCTCAAAGCTTCTCTGCTGCTAAACATACCATAAGACTATTTTTCTCTCACTTTACTTTGCAATTCCTGTTTATCTTATAACTATGTACCTTTAATTCCTCTATCAACAGGCTAAGATCTCTTTAACTATTAAATCATGGTCATACAACTTGTATCTATTCTTAACTAAAGCTTTCATATTATATCTAATATGATATTATTTAAACTATATATTTTTGTATTAGTTTTAAAGATTGCAGGATTATTGTTCTTAAAGTATTTTGCAATAATTCAGAGCTTTTCTTTCAGGGCTTGTGCTGAAAATGGGCTCCTACCCAGTCGTACTTTTCCACTAAATAAATAAATATAAAAAATGTGTTGTATTTGTTGCATTTTTACTTCATGTTTAGGATATATGCCATAGAGAAAAAGGGAATTCATGGTGGTGGAGGTAAAAAGACAGGATTCGTATTTCAATAGAAATTTTTGGCTACTCCAGTTTAAGAAGACACATTCTGATATTCTCTGAGATTCTCCCTTGAAAACAGAGAACAGATTACCTTATGGCTATCAGTATTTCATCATAAGAATATTAAAAGGCTATAATCATGTTAAACATTTTACAGCATGCATTGTATTGTTTCTGTGATTTGCCCTTTAAATTCCATCGAAATTGTTTACAGCTGTAAGAGAAGAAAAAAGTAGGTTTTAAATATTTCTTAGGTTCATTTAAGCCAGACCAGTAGAAAATAAAATAAATAATGCTAGGTATGTTTAAATCTGAAAAAAAACAATAGTTGTCAAACTGAAATGTATTTTAAATAGCTTGTCACATAGCCATGATCTGGTTTGAAATGTATGCTCATATTAGAGCATATCATAAGTCCTTGTAATGAGATTTTATTGCAATATACTCTGAATTTACAAGCTTTAACTGTACAACCTTATAATACATTTTAGTTGGCAGAAAAGCCTGTTTTGACAGAAGCTTTTGATCTGTTAGTTTATTTTGCTGTTCATACCTGTCTTATTCCCAGCACAGAACAGACAAATGATTATAAAAAATGCCTAGAAATATTACTGGCATTTCCTTTCTGTGATCTATTGTCCACAGTAAAAGCATGAGCTACAGAGGTTTAACATCACTTAATCCACACTCCAAACAGGTTTTGGAGAAAGTATTGCTTCTCCTTAGGTTTCACACTACTTTTCTGTAGCCCTTGGAGAATTTTAACTGTCCTTGTGACAGTTATCATTATTAAGTCTGACTTGTAAATATGCTGTGGGGGAAGGGTCGAGAAAACGGACAGCAGGAAATAAGGACACAGAGAACAGCTGCTTTGGTAAGAAAATAAATCCATATAAACATATTAGAAAAGCCTCCGGTATTCCTTATTTTTATGAATAGTAGCAAGCACGAAATTTTTATAGCTTTATTTTTACTGAATGTCTTCCAAGCTACAGTGGTTTATCCTTGAAATGCAATACAAATTGTTTACAGCTGTAGCTTAAATGGTATGTCTTGAGAATATTGTGTATGATTACAGCCCAAGTAACACAAAAGGAATTTGCAGGGCTAAGTATTTTCTTTAAAGAAAAGCATTTTGTCAACAAAATGTTTTCCAAATATGCATTATGAATTAATTGCTTTCCGAACAGCATAACTACTCTTGTTTCTGTTTGGCATGTGAATGCCTTGTGTTCATTGTTATCTATTGTATCCAGTGGTGGCTGGTGACTTCAAATAAAGGGGGACTGCAAGAGACAGCTGAATGGGTGGAGTCAATGGGAAGGGGTGCAGCCAACTAGAAAGGGGAGGAGATATGCTCAAAACCACAAAAACTGTAACTTTAATTAAATACGCTGCCCTGGGTGCCAAACTGTAATTATGAGAGTCCAATCAAGAGAAAATGAAGAGTAGAAAAAAATATATATTTCAATGCATTGGCTGCATGACAGCTTACTTAATATCTAGATGGAAACAAAAAGGTTGTGAGGCATGAAAAAATAAATTACTTTTTAAATACATTAAGGGAATGCCAGTCAAAATCAAGTATAAGAAAAACAAGCAGCACTCAACTCAAACCACTTCTTCTTGCACTGCAGTTCTAATTATAATTTATATTCAGGTTATTAAAGTACCATGTAACATGCTGAAAGTAGCAATCTCACTTGTAAAAATGTTTCTTATCCAAAAAAGACCTGCTGCCTGACAACAACTATCCACTTGTTTCATGGGGAAAACATGATCAAAGTAAAAAAATGAAAAGCAAACAAGAAACAAGCCCAACATACATTGCTTGAAGGATTACTGCACAGGTTATGGACCACACACGATAGATTGGCATTCTGTTTAATTTACAGATAAAACCTGCAAAGATGACTGCAAGTCTCCAACAAATGTAATGAGCTTCTTAAAATAATGTAATCTTGTCCTTTATCACAAATACTGTCATATGCATTTCAAAACCCAAGGCTTATAAGTTACCTAGTTATGTAAATATTCTCTGCATGGCAACAACAGAAAGGCTTTCAATGTTGGCAATGTTTTAACAGTATGCTTATTAAAGCTTACTTGCATCTTACAATCTCAGACAAGCTTACCTGATGGTCATTAAAGCATTGCTACTTAAACACAGAGCAACAGGCACTTTCTGAATAATAATAAGTATAAATCAACAGTATAAAATATGACAGAAACCAGAACATTCTGCAAAATCAAGGGCAGATGAAAAGCCACTGTAGTACTTGTGTATACCTTGGATGGGGGGATATTCTGCACATTTACACTGCATGCCTGCTCCTTGCCTTGCTTGGACACATCCAGAGTCACTATACGGGGGAGTGAGGTGCAACATGTATGTCACAATTTGAAATGTCTCTGGCTGGCTGTGATGGCCCTGACACATTTGTCATACCTCTCAACTTCAGAGCAAGAAATCTGGACAAAGCCATACATAGAACTGGGACAAAGGCCCAAAAATAAGGACATTTTTTAAATATTGCTCTTATAAACTTAGAAAGATAATAGAATAGTAGGTCTTGCATTAGTATGAATTTTCTGAAGGCTATGAAATCTGAAACTCAAATGTCTGTCATTATTTTCTAACTTCAGTCTTTAATGATTTGCCACTAATTTGCCAAAAAAACACAACTTTATGAAAAACGGACCAAAAATGTGATGCAAAAATATAAAATAGCCACACAATACAGCTGGGAACCTGTCAAAGAAGGGACACTTTGTTTAATATTAGTACTGCTAACTTAAGCAGCTGACAAAATAAAAACATCGACATGCATTTCTGAAATAAAAGTAATGTATAACTCTGATTATTACAGTTATTAATTGTAAATCCTCCACGTTTTCTTCCAAAATTGCCATTTTGCAGAGGAATTATTAGGGGAAGAGCAACATTTTGAGCCAGAATTGGGGACAGTTGAGAGGTTTGGATATGCCTAATTCAATAAAGGAATTTATTTGCATGTACCTCTCAACTTGTTAATGCAGGAAATCTGGACAAGACCAAATATATTGGGGGAACATATAAACAGTACTAAAAATTGCTCTTGTATAAACTGAGACAGTTGATACAATAACAGATCTTGCTTTAGCATGCATTTTTCTGAAGGTTATGAAGTCTGAAACTCAGTATCTGTCATTATTTAGTGACTTAATTCCTAAATGATTTGCCAGAAAACCACACATTTTATGAGGAACAAACCAAAAATAAGAAGGAAAAATCTATTAATTCTGCAAAAATCTAGACAGTTGAGAGGTATAGTTCAGTCAGGGCTGTCTTTGAGTTTGCCACCCTTCTCCCCCTCACAAAATCATGGTCAAATGGAGACTCCACCCTACAGCCATTCCAATGAACCATTACTTGGCTATTTCACCCCATTTACCATAAATACGAATGTGCATACTGCTTTACTTCTGCAATGATTTGGACTTAATTTGAAAGCTTTATTTTGCATTTTACAGCACAAACACGAATAGATATCTGCTAAACAAAGCAATGCAGTCTCACAATGAAAACAGGCTTAGCATTAAAACTTCTCTGCCCTCGAAACTCACATTAATTGAAACAGCATTGAAACCCACATTCAAAGAAAATACAATTTGCCAGTGGGAGATAAATATTAACTTTGGGCTGTTTTCAAATCACAGGCCCCTTGCACATGAAACATAACACATGCTCTTTGATACACCTCCCTGATTGTATTAAAGTATTCCTTGTACAATACAGTACAGTTTTAGAGGGTGTTTTAAATTTATTGTTTTGAACATTTTTCCAGTAAATAATGAAACAAAATGTATGCACCAATAATGACAGAACTGCCCAATTCAGAACATTTCCATCATAAAAGTCTACTTAAACTTCTACAATCCACCAGTATCAGTAAATATGCATGGTCTCTGAAGTAGTAAAAGGCATCTAAATAATTCCACATTAAAGAGATCTGTAACTAATGAAGAGGTTGCTGCTAGCAAACAACTTTATATATTCATTGTTTCATCTACAAATAAAGTGCCTGTTGCCCTTGAGGAATAAATTACTTATGTTACACTAAAAAATGATAAGCTAGTAATATTGCAATAGAGAATGGATGGCAAACTGATAACAGGTTCATAGTTACTAGGTATCTTCACCAAAAAGGACTGCAGCATCCACCCCTTTTGCAACACAGTACAATATCAAAAATACATTTACCTACTGTGGGAGTAAAACCTATAGCCTTCTGCATCAAAAGCAAGTACACTACTGGTTGTGCTATTAACGATGCAAGCAGACACAGCATAAGCAGCACTAAACTTTTGTTCCCCTGCAGCTCTCAGCTCATTGTAAAATCTACTAAACACTCAGCTGTATCTCTGAACTTTGCAGCACAAAAAAATCTGGAAAAAGCCAACATTTATTGGAGGGGGGGTGACAAAAGCCCAGAAACCAGGGACACATTTTAAACATTGCTTGTATAAAGTTGGAAAGTTGCTGTTTTGCGAAAAAGAGGAAGACTGAAACTTAAATGGCTACCATTTAGTGAATTCAGTTCTCACCATAGCTGTCAGCCTCTTTGTACAAAACACCTGAACAAAGCCAAACATGGGGGAGCACAGCCCCCAAACATATTCAGTGAATTCACTTCTTACCATAGTTCTCAACCTTAGCAAGCCAATAATGAGGGAATACAATCCCAAACATAGGAACAAGTTTCAAATATCCATCTTATAAACTTAGAAAATTTCTAGAATAAAAGGTTTTGTGTTACCATGTACTTTCTGAAGAATATGACACCTGAAATTCAAGTGCTTGTCATTTTTATTTATTTAACATTTGTTAACCAGGAAAATCTGACTTGGAACAAAAGATAATTTTCAGCAGAGGCCCAGGGAGAAACACTCCAGACACATGACTTTGTAAGATGGGAGGACACCAGAGCACCCAGAGGAAACCCACACAAACACAGGGAGGACATCAAGACTCCACACAGAAGGCACCCCAGCCAAGAATCAAACCAGAGAACCTGCAGCTGTTAGGCAACACTGCACCACTGCACTACTGATTGTGCAAAGACACAAAAATACAGAAACCACAGATTTTATGAGGAACAGAACAGAACAACTATGAGGCAAAAATCTGCACATTTTTTACAAATGGTGGTGGGTAGGGAATTCAGGCTCTTGCCACCTGGGCCCAAGGTGCAAGGATCAAGCCTGTGTATTCTCTATCCACCACCATATAGCAACTGGGGCATTACACACACATGCACACACACACACACACGCACACACGCACACACACACACACACACACACACACACACACACACACACACACACACACACACCGTTCTCCTGCAAGTCCTTCCCGTAACATCCATTCAGTAAGGTCCATTGTAAAAAGCCTACAAAGCTCATCCTAGTTCTTCCCATGAGAGTAGAGCAAGCAAGCTGGGTGCTACCCAACCTGTGGATGTTGCAGTCTGATCCCCTTCCCGTCTATGCAGTTGTAACTGCACAGACTTCTGGGATATTGCTGCAATATTGTTATCTTCCTAATCTGGACTGCTTGTGACACAGTCTGGATTCTGTGTGCATGCTCCAGACTTTTTCACCAGCAGCCCGGATATCGGAAATACTGCGAGTACGCATGCACGATGTTCCGCAACTCGCATTTTTTTTGTTAATTTTCTTTTCTGTTATGTTTTACAGCTGGGGGGGCTGCAGTATCACTGCTACTGGTGTGGTGTTACAAACTTTTTTTCAGCCTCTTCTTAGACAAGTTCTTGTAGCATGATGGTGAAATCAAGGTGCCCTTTGGTAAATGTGAAGCAAGAAAGATTTTACATAATTTTCTAAAGGCCAACAAGAAGGAACCAAATTGGATGAAAAAATATTTTTTCTTATATTAACCTTTGCTCCCATCTACAGATATTTTTTCCATTAGGTTTTGCCAAGAAATTCCATTGTTTTTGGTACATAGAGCATGATATCATAAGTCCTTGTAATGAGATTTTATTGGAATATATTCTGAATTTACAAGCTTTACCTCTGCTCTTAGACATAGATACAACTGCATGACTTCTAATGATTTATCTATTCCTCTGAAATATAGCTCTCCAAATGTTAAAAAAAAAAAAATATATATATATATATATATATATATATATATATATATATACACACACACACACACACACACACACACACACACACACACGCACACATATGTATATCTGTATATATATATATATATATATATATATATATATATATATATATATATATATAAATATATATGGCTCTACTTCAGTAGATCGAACATATTACAAGTTCGAACCACATATATCTGAGACCATATGTTCGAACTTGTAATAGTGCGAACAATAAAGTAAAAAAAAAACAACAAAAAACAAAATTAAACATCTGTAGCAGGGGGGCTACACCCCCTACACCCCCCACATGGAGGGGCTTCGCCCCACACAACGCCCTTACTTAAATATACCAACTCCAAGATCGCAGTACATTGAGGGAAAAGGGAAATTTTCCCGTTTCAAACTGTATGGAGATCTCCATTCAGTCCGATCGAACATTTACAAGTTTGAACATATGGTCTCAGCCATATATGGTTCGAACTTGTAATATGTTTGATCTACTGAAGAAGACCCATATACATATATATATATATATATATATATATATATATATATATATATATATTATAACGTCACTAGTGCAGAAGTATAAACAACTATTTAATAAGTTAAGAAACCTTTGCTATTTTGGAAGGAACATAGATGCCAGGCTATTCTCAGTGTTTTGGTCAGCCTTTTATTCAGTTAAATCACATTTTGAGGGCTTCCATTCATTGTAAAGTTTTCAGTCGAACTTCATCAGAAAATGACATGAAATGAACCTAGGCTTATTATTTAACTGATGTGGTGAGCAGGGAATGGTTAAGGAGTTCCTTAATCCATGAACCTAGGCTTATTATTTAACTGGTGTGGCGAGGGGAGGATGGGTTAAGGAGTTACCTAATAAATGAACATAGGCTTATTATTTAACTGGTGTGGTGAATGGAGGATGGGTTAACGAGTTACCTAATCCATGAACCTAGGCTTATTATTTAACTGCTGTGGTGAGTGGAGGATGGGTTAAGGAGTTACCTAATCCATGAATTTAGGCTTATTATTTAACTGGTGTGGCGAGCAGGGGATGGATTAAGGAGTTCCCTAATCCATGAACCAAGGCTTATTGTTTAATTGGTATGGC